>NC_058134.1:245955850-246041962 GCF_016433145.1 Gracilinanus agilis
TAGCTTGCTTCCTTCCTTCCTTCCTTCCTTCCTTCCTTCCTTCCTTCCTTCCTTCCTTCCTTCCTTTCTTCCTTCCTTCCTTCCTTCCTCCCTTCCTCCTTCTCTCTCTCTCTCTCTCTCTCTCTCTCTTCTTCCTTTTCCCTACTTAATTTGCCTTTTGCATCTTTTACATAACCCCATTGAGCCTTCTCTTCTCTAAAATGTTGACAAAAACAGTAATAATGCCTGGTTCAGCTTCTTTTATGCTATGCTATCCTTAAAATCTTTTATTGATATTAAGAGAGCATTGGTTGGAGCATAGGCTTTTGGAGGGGTTAGGAATTTGATTTCTTTGTGTATTAACTGTTCACATTCTTTCTCGCACATAGGAAATTAATGTGATTGTTGATTTGATTTTTTTTGGCTTGCTAGAGAAAACATTGGCTTTTAAAATCTCAATTCCTTGTCTAGTGAAACTATTAAAATAGTGTAAAATATTTGCAAATGAAATACAATAATAAATAAATATTTATTATTATGAAAATATACAAACATATTCCAGGATTCTTTGTTAATCAAGAAGCATTGGATGTCATTTTCTTCTTATACTCAACATTTTGTATTCTTTCCAAGAATACAAAGAATACAAAAAAGAATACAAAAAAAATTCTTTCCAAGAATTTGTTCCAGCCCTTCCTAATGTGCCCCTCTGCAGGACCAATTGTTTCATAAAGCAACTTTGCTTGTTTGTAAATGTGAGAGGAGTGAAATTACTATTAATCCTTATGACTATTTTTTTTTGCCTTTCTCCAGTAGTAATAGGAATTAATATCATATAAAATCTGATCCATAGGCTGGTCCCTTAGCTTGTTAAGTTACTGCACCAATAAATAAGTATTTTGTTTTATGTCTGATGCTGGATTTGATTCGTCTTATTCTTCCTTGTAGAAAAGCTGGGCCTAGTTGGCTCCAATGATAAACTATCAAAATGAAAAATCAACAATGGAATGTCAATTTGCAGTGTTCACAGTGTAAAAAAGTATTTACTATACAGGTGATTCATTTTTCAATCACTTCTGATTTAACAAAGAAACCTTATAATTATTATTATTCTCCAAATGAATTGAAAACTAATATCTTAAGAACTTGAGTTGAAAGTACAAAGCTGCTCATTTTTAAAGATTTACAAAAATAACCCACCAACTTAAATACCATTGAAATGTGTTTAATGAAAAAAAGTGACTGCATTTGTATAATAAAAATGAAGACTTTTTATTCTTTGGATTCAAGGTTAATGTTTGAATTGATGAATATTCTAAAGAGCATTGCACATTTATTTAGCTTGTCAGTGTGTTGTGAAATGAAAAGTCTGTCCTTTAAAACTCTAGTATTTTCTGTACTATATTTCTATTACAGTATGACTTTAGGACAAATAGTCTTGAGATGTTTGGTAGAACTCAGCAATCAACTTGATGAGAAAATAAATGGGAAATGGAAATTATCCACTGACTCCTATTTTTCAAATGTACTGACCTACTACTTTTTTTCTGTTATAATTTCACATACTCTTTAATCTAGAAAATACCATCAGAGGAAAAGCTATTTTAATAGGAATTACCCAGAGTTACATTTTTAGCTAAACTGTTTTCTGAAGACCAAACATCTTAGAAATGCCTTCTGCTGAGTAAGTGCCTGACTTCCTTACTCCCACATTTTATTTGCTTAATACTAACATCGATCATTGTAAATTGCAGCTGACATAAATTCTCCTTAAAGTCCTGTCCTTTGTTTCCTTGTAAAACTCATTTTAACCCTGAAATGCTTTAACTACAGGAAGCAGCCTAAAAATTGGCACTTCTTGTTAGGAGGGAGAATTATTCCTGTGTAGGGAATGGAGCTGAAAATGAATCAATTGAACACTTTCATTATGATTATGGTACTGCACAAATAAAGGCAAGTGCACTCAAGCAAAAATCACATGTTAAAATACATTATTTATTTTCTCAAAAGACCACATGACCTCACTCTTTATCCTTTTAGCTTTTACTTTTTTTCTGTATTAACAAAATTCCTAAATATTTTATTGTAGGTTAAATTGCAAGGTTGGTTTTAGTTTAGTTTGGTTTAGTTTAGTTGTGTTTGTTGTGGTTGCTTTTTCTCCTCTTGTTTTGGTTTGAGTTATGCTAATATCACTTTCATAAAATTTTCAAGAAAATAGATATTTTTAATTAGAAAAAAAACTTAAAAATCACTTGTAGTGGCATTTTTAAAAGTTTAGCTTTTATGATAGTTTCTTTTAGAACTTCCCCATTGAATAGTTATATCCAACAATCTGAGAGTTGGATAACTCCCTAGAGCAGTGATGGCGAACCTTTTAGAGACTGAGTAACTAAATTGCACCCTCACATTGTATGTGAGCTTCCCCCTTTCCCCAGACAGGGAAGGGAGAAAGGGCTCCCTTTGGGCTGCTGTCCAGAGGGGCAGGTGATATGAAAAAATGTCTTCAGCCATGGTGGAGAGAGGGAGGGGAGCAGCCTCCTCTGCCACATGTGCCATAGATTTGCCAACACAGCCCTAGAGCCTGCCAAATTTAAAAAGGTATGTGGAAAAGAATGCCCTGCAAGCATCCTCAGTGAATGCTGGCTGAGACTCTACTTGGCACATCCAGTAAGGAGGTATTCACTTTCACCTGAAAAAAAAAAGTTACTGTACTGCTGTTATGAAGGTATTTTCCTTGATTACCTTAAAGACTTAAGTATCTTAAATATGTCTTGTATATAAGCATTTTAAGTATTCTAATTATCATTTTCCCAAGCAAGGAATGTAATTAGTTTAACCCCATTGTTTTCCTTTATTACTTTAAATATAACAAGTACTTTAGGTATTTCTTTTACTATAGGAATCTTAAGTATCCTAGTTATCACTTTCTAAGGAGGGATGTAATTGGTTTAATCCCTCTGATCCCTTTGATTTTTGATTTTTTGATTTTTTTATGCTTTCTTTGAGTGTTGAATTTGATTATTATATTTTCTTTTCAGCTCTAGCTATTTTCTTAGGAATGCCTTTTATTTCTCTTATTTCATTAAATGCCAGTTTTTTTGCCTGGAATATTTTGCTCAGTTTTGCTGTGTAGGTGATTTTTTGTTGTAGATTCTTTGTCTTGTGAAATATCATATTCCATGCCTTCCAGTCCTTTAAGAAGCTGGCAGGTTCTATGTCATCTTAATTGTAGTTCCACAAGTTCTGAGTTTTAGTTGTTTTTTTTTTCCCCAGGTGCTTGTAATATTTTCTCATTTACTTGAGATTTCTGGAATGTGGCTAAAATAGTACTGGGATTGTTAAATTTGAGATTTTTTAGAAAGGATTTGGTAGATTCTTTTAATTTCTTTTTTCTCTTCTTGTTTAAGAATCTAATGACATTTTTCTCTCATAATTTTTTAACATGGTGTCCAGTTTTGTTTTGTTTTGTTTTTATCTTGGCTTGTAGGCAATTCAGTGATTTTTAGATTATCTCTCCTGGATGTATTTTCCAAGTTACTTTTTTTTCAGTGAGAGATATCAAATTTTCTTCTACTTTTTCATTCTTTTGAATTTTTTCCTGATTTCTCATGAAATCATTAGCTTCCATTTGTCTAATTCTAATTTTATTTTCCTGATCATGTTATTGTATTTCCTTTTTTAGGAAACTCTTCTCTTCAGCAAATTTTTTTTAAGATCTTGATTTTTCTATGATTTTTCTTTTCTAATTTTTCTTTTAAGTTTCTTATTATTTGTTTTTCTATCCTTTTTTGGAGTTCTTCTGGGTGTTCCTTTTACGTTTTCCTTTTATAACTCCACACTTTCATTTTTATATTGATGTCCTCTTCTGAGCTTGTATTTTGATCATCTCTCATTGAGATATTTTTCTAGCGTCAAATTACTTCTCTATCTTTTGCTCATTTGGAAGTTATGTTTTTCCCTTTTAATTTGTCTATATGCTGAATTTTAGCTCTATTTCTAGATTGGAGAGGGTACTGTCCCATTCTAAAACTGATCCTGTGCCCAGGAATGTCCAGCTGCCTCAGCATCAGATCGAGTACTTTGCAGAGGCAGCCTGGTTGATCTACTGTGTGGAAGTTTGTAGCTGTTCAACGGACCAGAGCTGGTTTCTGACCAATCCCACTAAGGCTAGACTTAGTTGGTTGAATTCTGCCCATTGCTGCCTGTGCTGGGTCATGCTCAACTTCTGTTCTGCATCATTTATGCAGGCCTTCCTTCTACTTGTTCTCATTCTGTATTGCATTGGTTTCTGCTCTTACTCTGCAGAGGTTGGACTGAGCTGGCTGTTCTCTTTCTCCTGCAGCTTGCACTATATTGTATTTCAGTTCCACTGAGGCTTGTTCAGTGCTCCATCTTTGTGCATTAGTGAGATGTATCATCATTGCTGCATCTCAATGTTGTTCTGGGCTGTAGTATTGTTTACCCCTTTTTCTGTTGGTTTTAGCATAACAGGTGCTAAAATCATTTTGAGGTGTTTTTGCTCTTCTGTGGTCATTTGGAAGGTGGTTGACAGGTTTGGGGTTTTATTTACTTTACCATTTTGGCCTGATTTGCCACTATGTCTGCCACAACTATTGCCATCACCTCACCATGCCTTACTAAATCAATAAATTTTTACCCAACTCCCACCTCTAAGGCCTTTTAGAAAAGTATTGTTAAAGAAATAATGGGGTACAAAGGGAGATAGACATGTATGATGATGGTGATTATGTGTATCTATCTATGACCTCCTCAGCTGCAGTTGGTGGGAGGAACACCTACTCCTATCACCCTGACTGATTCTGTAAGTTATCCCCTTCTCTAACAGATTTGGTTGATGACCTGTTAGAATTCCTTTAATAGCTGCTCAAGTAAGGACCCTTGAGAGGTTAGATAGATGGGTAACCTTTCCAGGCCCAACCTGGGGTTGGATAAATTGGTATGGGCTATTGATCAGCCTTAGATAATGTTCAGGATCTGACTGCATTTGACTCCCTTCCCAAGGGCCATGATAGAAAGACCACTCAGGAAGTTACTTGTTATTGAACATTCTTTTATCTATAAATAAGGAAGGATAACAAGGTCAAGGATTGGGTATTGGAAATCCTATCGATCTATTATCCATTAGACTAATTAACAATCAGGACTGGAGGCTACTGATCTGGTGGAGGCTTGAGATTTCACCTCTCCCTCTATCTCTGGCCAGACCTGGCTACAGCCAAGCCAGAGAATAGGAAAGGCTATTACTGCAGATATATTGATGGTCTTTATTCTCTCAGCTCTCTCACCAATAGTGTTGATGATTCACTAGCGCTCACAGTCTAGCCAGGAAATAGATTCAGGCTTATTCCTACCCTCTTCTTCTTCTACCTCCCGGCCACCCTTCAACCACCCTTTAGCCATCCACTGCCCAGATAGAATCACAGAGGTTTGCAGAGATCTGTGATCTCCATTTCTCAGACTCTGAGTCCAGAGACCCCCTTCAATGTAGCTGTGAGGGGGTATATATAGAGTGGGAGCAACCAAAGTTTGCCCCTGGCTTATGGTACCTGGGAACATTCTGAGTCTCAAATGCCATCCCTGTCAGTCAAGATGGCTTCCATCTCTTCCCAGATTATTGAATATAACAGTATTTCCCTAAAACAAGCCCAAATCCATCTTTCTTCAGTGACCAACTCCTTCTACAAATTTTGATCTATGAGAGCAGACAATCTAAATTCAAACAGGATTAAATGTTATTCTTCTATCTGGCTTTTAAAATCTTTTTAAATTGGTTCCTTCCTATATTTCTACTTTTTGTTTCTGTTTTTAACTTTATTACCCTCTACTGGAAAAGCTAGGTGATATAGTAGATAAAGTGATGGCCCCGGAGTAAAGAAATCTCATCTTCATGAGTTTAAATCAATCTTCAGCTACATAATAGCTATGTAAACCTGTGCTAATACCTTAACCCTCTTTGTCTCAGTTTCTTCCTCTGTCATATGAACTAGGGAAGGAAATGGCAAACCACTCTAGTGTCTTTAACAACAAAACCACAAATGGAGTCACAAAGGGTCAGATAAGCCTAAATGACTGAAAAATGGACATCCTCTTCTTACCATATGGTCTACCAATACTGGCCTCCTTGCAATTCCTACACACACAGTCTCAATTATTTACCTTTTCACTGGTTTTCCTCCATCTTCCCTTCCTTTTCTCCTCCTTTGACTTGTAGGTAAATTTCTCCCTTATTAAAGATTCCATTAATGATTCATGTCAAAATGAATGTCTTCTCTCTGGGATCATTTCCAGTTTATCCTATATATGTCTTCTCATTTGTGTGTGTGTGTGTGTGTGTGTGTGTGTGTGTGTGTGTGTGTGTGTGTGTATACATGCACATATAATTTTCCCTAACTATATAATATAAAGTCCTGGATGACAAAGATTGGTTTTACCTTGTACTATATCTCTGGTGCTTAGCCCAGTACTAGGCAAATAAATAAATGCTTATTTATCTGACTTGATATTCCCTAATGGCTTTTACATTTCAAGACTTGTATACTTCTTCTCTCTACTAAAGTCTTCTCCAAGTGAAATATTGCCTATTCACTAATTTCATCTTCATATAGGAATATCTCCATAACAACATGATATAGGAAGTGAGTGATTGGGACAATAGATCAGGGATAAGCAAACAGATTTTGTACAAGTTTCCTCATCATTAAAATGATGATATTGGACTTAATTCTTGATCCTTTCCATCTCTAACTCTATAATTCTATTCAGTATCACATATGACCTCCTTAGAGGGTCCTTCAAAATGTTAATGCCAGAAATGAACAGAAAAGTCCAGATGTGATTTAACCTGAATATAGAAGCGGGGAATAATTGACACCCTGTCACTGAATTTCATGCTTCTCTAAACCCATCTATAGCAATCCATCTATTGATTTTTTTAATCTCTCATGTCATGCAGCTGTTTCCTATATGCATATACTATAGTCATACAAAAATGATCAGAAACACTGGACCATACAGGAGGTAGTCAGATATTTTGGCTATCCTGCCCGTCTAATTAATTTAATTAAGATTCAAAATGGCATTTTAAAAAGGCATATAGAGTTTATAATGTTTAGGTTATCATCCATAAGACAAAGGGAAAAGAAAGAAGAAGAAAATATCTTTATATTTAGACTTACTAAGGAAAAACCATTAGATAAGCAACATTAATTTCTATGTTCAGATAAAAGTTTATTTTTGTTATTTGCTTCTTTATCCATATTTTTTTTCTGAGTAACAACTCTTAATACAGAAGTGCAATAACTAGGCAAATGGGGTAAAGTTGCTTACCCAGGGTCACTAAGCTAGGAAGTGCCCGAGACTAGCTTTGAACCCAGGGATGGTTCTCTAACTACTGTACGAGCTAGCTACTTCTTTCATTGGTTTTGTCTAGTCATCTTAATTTTTTTGATATAAGTCTGTGGCATCAAACTCAAATAGAAATGGATTCCTATGGTCCAACAGTGACTTATGAAACCACAAATAAACATATGATATCTTGTTGTTTATAATGTTAAGCACTTTCCAGTTACATTTTAATCTGGGAACAAGCAGTTTTACAGACTGCTTGAGTCTTATGGATAGAGAATTTGACATCACTGAATTGCAGGGAACCGCTCAATAAGTATACTTTTGTAATATCTCAAAGTAGGAAACAACTTATACTCTTAAAGAGTTGATCAAGACATCTAGAGTTCAAGTGACTTGCCAAGGATTATACAGTCAATTTGAATCAGATGACAAATTTGAACCCAGATCATTCTGATCTTGAATTTGACTTTCTCCACACACAGACACACGCACGCACACACACACACACACACAAATTCTCTAAAGAATGCATATCTTGTTTTTATAAAAGGTAATCAAATATTTGAATTTGGTGATACATTATTAAATTATGATGTTTTTATTCACATCAACCAGAAAATTTATCAATAAGCATTTATTAAACCCCTAGCATATACCAAGTACTATTAAGAACTAGGGATATATAAAAATATATAAAAATAAAATTGAAGAAGTTCCTATTCTTCACAAATGATTTTTATCTATCCAACAGAATATAAGTTCCTTTTTGGTGGGTAAAATTTGCTTCTGTCTTTATTCCTAGAAAGGCAGGTAGTAAAAGTACTACTTTGAAAGGAGAAAGACCTGGGTGAAAGTGCTGCCTATTACACATACTGCATGTTTAACTCTGGACAACTCATTTACTCTAAGTGCTATAGCTAACTTTCTAAGTCGATTAGTTGCAGACTTTCATTTATTTAAGACATTCATTATATATTAATAAATGTATTTATTACCCTCTCCTGGTATTTCCCTGTATCCATGAGATCATAACTCTAGTCTTTTTGTGCTTGGATATGAGGATCTGGAATAAAGCTTTGCTTAAAAGGTCCTTAATAATCTTTTCTAGAATGGAATATTTTTTTATCATTTTTCAATTGTTCAATTTCAATTTCTGTTTTCCTCATTTAAATGACTTTGTATTTTCTTCTTTATATTAAATTATTATAATACTTTAACACAGAGATCCAGATCTAAATCACAAGATATTTCCCTGGTCTTATTTAATCAGTTTCTTATTTATAAAATATTCAAATATAACTAAAACATTGGCACTACATTGGCCACTGGGGGCAAAAAAAATTCAGCCTCAACAGTTCTCGAGGCCTTAAGCAGGGCATAGAAAACAGTATAATTTGCAGAAGTCATGTATATCCTTATGCTGTTGAAATTATGAATTAGATTAAGTTCCTTGCTAGTCACTTACCAGTGTCTAGTCAAACAGAAATCTAATGCCTGATTCTTAGGAAAACCTGAATGGTTTACTATGTATTCAAACTAGTTCATATATAGATTGATACTCATTATGCTTTTGCTGGCTGTCTTGTAATAATTTCATTTCTAATCCCCCCATAGGTTTTCAGCTGCTGTTTCAACCATCCTGGATGGGTGAGTCCAACCATGATTTGGAAACATCAAGTTTTCATGTATTGTGATAAAACCTGAGTGAGAAACCTATGTTGTTAAGTGAAAGAACTTTAGCAAATATCTAGATCATTTGTGAACTGTGGTCTGATGAGAACTTGTGACTGAAAGGAGAGTAAGAGATGGGGGAAGAGCAAGTGAAGAAGGGATTGTACTTTTCCATATTCCATTGGCTTCAGACCATGCTTCACACTCTATCTAGTCATCTATCAGTAAGTTTAGGTCTATCCATGAGTCTTGCCATCTACTCTGGAAAACACACAAATTTCTCCTCATCCCTCCTCTTTACCCAACAAAATATACATACATGCATACATATAGATACCTATATTCACATACATACATATGTATTTATTATCATATATGCCTATTTTGTGTGTGTATGTGGGTTTAAACTGTTGCTCTTGGAAAGAGAATACTTATCTAGTGATACAACACCTTCCCAATAATATTTTTATGTCAATACTTTTTATTAATATTCATTTTCTTACAGGTTGCAATTCATGTTCTCTTTTTCTCTCTTTCCTCTGTCCCCTTACCACGAATGCAGACAATATGATATAAGTTGTACATATATTATCACATAATATATATTTCTGTGTTCATCATGTTGTTAAAGAAGATATGCATTGCCTACACTAGGAAAAAGTTCATGGAGGAAATATTCTAAAGAATGATGTTTAATTTGCATTCAGACTCCATCTGTTCCTTCTAGAGTGGTAGATATCCTCTTTTCGTTATGAGTCTCCTGAAGTCGTCCTAAAACCTTGCCTTATTACATTGTTGTTGTTACTGCATACAATGTTCTTGTTCTGCTCACTTCTCTTTGTATCACTTCATATAAGTCTTCCCAGGTTTGGTTTTGTTTTTAATCATCCTGTTTGTTATTTCTTATGGCACAATAGTATTCCTTTACAAGTATATAGCACAATTTTCAGCCATTCCCCAGTTGATAGAACCTTCCTTGTAATCTTCACAATTTCTGAAGCCAAAACGCCTTCCTGTGGACATGAATCCATTAATCCTTTCTCTCTATATATTTTTTCTCACTGAAGTGTTTGTAATTTGATGGCAGAGATTATTTTTCCTTTGAATTTGTATCCCCAATACTTAACATAGTGCCTAGAACATTGTAGCCCTTAAAAAACATTCATACATTCATTCAAATATATTTTACTGAAACTGGGCTATTACATATATTTGTAGTATTTTAATGATTTGGAAAAATCCTTATGATCTCACTAGGGACCCTTTAAGTTATTTGATTCAAGCATTTGCTTGTAATAAAGGGGAATTATCTAGTATGTTTTGACAACTAAACTTAATTCTTTTGCTTTTCTATATAAAGTCTTTTTTTCTCTTTTTCTAATTCTTAAAATATTTGTGTAAATGGGCTCACTGTCATGAACTAAAACCAAGTTCTCTGAGATGACTATAAGAAAAAACCCATGAGTAACAGAGAGGATCTTGGTAACCACACACATTCTGATTTAATATGCAGTCCCCAAATAAGTAGCCGTTATGACTTGTGGGTGTCAGTTACCTGGGAGTTCAAATGAAGGAGTAATTTATTTAATGTTTGTGGAGGAATAACTACATGATATAAAGAATGTAGACTTTCTATTGATTTATTTTTGTTTATGTTTCATTGGGTTGTGGGATGAGGGGAATCCGTATATCAAAAATAACCCTAAGAATTTCAATGTGCTCCCCCCACTTGTAATCACTGTGTTTATATGAAATATATTTGATTAGCTAGTGCAAACTTGGTGTTTGCTAATGTCATAGAGATGATCTGACTTATAGGTCACTAGTTTTAATCCACTAATCTCTGAAGCTATATGTAAAATAAAGTTGTCTTCACGTGTAGGTTTCTAATGGCCAAGAAAACAGCCTAAGTATGCCTTAGTAGAAAAAAATAGCAGATGAGCAAAAATATTTATTATGTCTTTATTATTAGAGAAATCATGGAAATGAGATGAATTTTATTCCAGCCATAGGAACACTTTTGAAAAAAAAGATTTAAAAGAACACATACATATATCATATAAAACAGAGTTCTTTCAACTTCCCCATGTACACAGATCACAACATAACTATGACTTCATAGGTAAGATTTTCAGAGTTTGCAGTACCTATCACATCAGAAGTAGGATTTGAAAGGAAGATATTCTTAATATTAATTCTAGCACACTATCCACTGCACCATAGTACTCTTTTTTATTCATATATATTTTGGTGTGAGTGTATCTGCACATATACTTGTATTTATATGAATGCATGAAGGAATTTTATAAGTATATTTGAGTACCGTTCATTTCTATACCTATTCAAATGAAAACTATATCTACATATTTGTTTAGAACTATGCTTGTTCTTTAAAGATTTCCCCATTCACTTGAAAATGTTTTATGATTGCTTTCACATTTGCGCCACTATAGTAATTGTGTATATTATTTTCTTGACTCTCGTAACTATACTGTGCATCAGTTCATGTAGCATTTCCTTTATTTTCTGTGCTCATTCATTGTTTCTTACAGAACATTAGTATAACATTATGTTCATGTACCACAATTTGCCTATGCATTTCCAAATCAGTGGTAATCCACTTTATTTCCAATTCATTTCTTTGTGAATACATTTAAATGCCAAAAATGTGTTCAAAATTCATCATAGAGGGAACAGGGAACCAGGAAATTTTATTGAGCAGGGGAAGGTTGACATAGTCAGACCTACCCTATAAGAAAATCATGTTTTCAGCTCCGTGGAAGATAGAATAGAAGTAGACAATAAACTGGCTGTCTAATTAGGAGGTTACTATAGTAGTCTGGGATTAAGATCATAAATTTCTGAATTAGGATGGTGACTCTCTGATTCTAGAGAAGGGGATGGATGTGAAAGATATTATGGAGGAAGGCATGACAATGTTTCTTGAGTGACTGGATATGCACAGTGAAGGAGGAGTTGAGGATAAAAAACATTTAGCATGTGAATCTGGGTGATTGGAAGGTTATTATCTTCTACAGCAGTGATTCCCAAAGTGGGGGCTACCACCCCCTGGTGGGTGCTACAGTGATCCAGGAGGATGGTGATGACCACAGGTGTATTTATCTTTCCTATTAATTGATATTAAAATTTAAAAAAATAATTTCCAGGGGGCTAAGGAATATTTTTTCTGGAAAGGGGGCGGTAGGCCAAAAAAGTTTGGGAAGTACTGCTCTACGGGAATTTGGATGTTCACAAGAGGACAATTGAGTGTGGTGGTAAAAATGCTATTTTGAGTGTGTTGAATTTGAGAAGTTTATGGAACATCAAATGGCAGAGTAGTGCTTGATGAAGGAAAAGAAGGCTTATAGCAGCCGTTATGATGAGTGAGATAATGAATCTTTCAGAAAGCAGTAATAGAATGTTCTTAGTGTACTGGAAGCTGCATTAAGAATAAAAAACATAAGTTTGTAGTGTAGTCAAGCATCATGGCTGTTTTGTCTATTCTTAGAAGCATGTATATGAGTATATATGAAGAAGGAAAATAGTAGAAAAAATCCAGGGTTGGTGTGTAACAAGGCAGAAGTGGTGATGAATTTAAGGTAACACATATTTCAAGAGGGTAGAGAAGATTAGATTTAAACCTAAGGAATGGCCATAGGGCAGGGAGAAGAATGTAGCCAGACCATAGGTATAGGTTTAGGAATAGTGAAGGGGAAAAGGTAGAGAAGATTCTTGTGAAGATAAAGAATAGGTTTAGGAGAACTAAAACATGAGTGAATAGATCTAATCATGGAGAATATGATCAGTTGGCACTAAAGTTTTTAGGATGTGGGACCCTGAGACCATTTAATCCTGTATTTTTGATGAGCAATAAGAAATATATACCAGAGATGATTGGTTACCTGACATTCTGCTTCAAAAGAAACATTACTGATTAACTCCTTGAACAATGCAAAACTGAAAGATCATAACTGAAGGTTCCAAAAGACAAGATACCTCTACTGGTTGACTAAGAGCCTCTGTTTAACTCTTTTCTTAGAATGAACTTAGCCAAATGCAGACTCTATTGATTCTAATGGCCTCAACAAAATAAGAGCTTACTTTTAGTTAAAGATTTACAATGTTCAAAGGATTCTATATATTTTATCTGATTTACAAATTATGAAACTGGGACTCAGAAAGGATAAGTGACTTTCTCAGGATCATAGAACTAGAACATTTTAGAATTGGAATTGCAACCTACAATATAGAAATCAATTCACTAAGTGACATTGTCTCTCAAACAATGATGTCTCACTGATTTAGAATCAGGGGGCATATGGGGGCAGCTGGGTGGCTTGGTGGATTGAGAACCAGGCCTGGAGATGGGGTGGTCCTAGATTCAAATCTGACCTTAGACACTTCCTAGCTATGTGATCCTGGGAAAGTCACTTGACCCCCATTGCCTAGACCTTACCACTCTTCTGCCTTGGAACCAATACAGAGTATTGATTCCAAGATGGAAGGTAAGGGATAAAAAAAAAGAATCAGAGGGTATAGATTAGTGATACCCCATAATCCATAAGGAATTTGCATCATTATTAACTAGCCAGAACTTGATAATTTGAAAACCAGGATATGCTACTATTCCCCCTTAGTGTGAAAATTGTCTCTTGGAGTCCAAATGTGTTTTTCAGAGAATGTGACCAGACCTTAATTTCATAATTCAGAAAGAAAAAAAATTAAACGAAAGAAGTATATAATTAGAATTGGATGGGATCCCCAAGGCTATTTATTCAAATCCCCACTTTCCATAAAGGAAGACACTGAAACCTAGGAAAACTGTTGCTTACCTAAGGCATCATTCAATCATTCAGAGTAAGGGTCAGAGGAAGCAACCATAACAAATTCATTCCATTTAATTCTCTCTCTCTTTCTCTCTCTCTTTCTCTCTCTCTCTCTCATTCTCTCTTCTTTCTCCCCTCTCCTTCCTCCCCTTCTCTCTCTCTCATATATATATATATATATATATATATATATATATATGAAATGAAATACACTTTGAAGAAAAACTGCCTTTGTAGAGATATCATTCTTTTTTAATGTGCATTTCTGTCAAAAATATCGATTTTTAGAATTTTATATACTCAAGAAATGTAACTGTTTTCACAAGGCAGTAGTTTTATCATACGATGATTCCTTGGTGAGATTTTTATGTGTCTCAGGTCAACATCCTCTTTAATAGAGGGAGACTTGCTCATATAGGTACAGATTTTGCCTGCAATCATTACTTGCCTTGTCTCCCTTTTCAGTTCACTCCCTGCTATCCTCATATTGTACAGAGTTAGTGGGGTGCCACCTCCTGCTGCTATCCTTAGCTTCCCAGTTCTTGTGAGCAATGATGGGGAAAAGGAATCATGACTAAATAACAAGTAAAATGTGTTGAAGTGTCACTCAGGCATAGATTCTCCTTCTTACTGTCTTTTCTATTTTACTATTTATATTTACTTCATCTGTGATTTTTACTCAAGACACATGAAGTGGTTTAGGGACATTGTATCTTCAGGGGTCAAGTGAACAAGTACTGGGCACCAAACCAGATGAAAAGCTAAGTGTATGCATACCAACTCTGTTCCTTTCTATATTATCTTAGACAAGTCATTTAATTTCTTAGCTTTAATTATCCATATTTGCTAAATAGTATAATAATATCACATATTTTTTCACTTGAAAGTTACATTAGAGATCATCTCATCCATCCACCTCATCTTACAGTCAAGGAAATTGAGATACAAAGATGTTATCTTAATTTGGATTCTGCATTGGGTTTCTTCTGAATAGATTTTTCCCTTTTTTATTCATCATTTGACAATAAGGATCCTAAGGTAAACAAGCTTATGTCTCTTGTTATTCTTCATTGAATTAAATATTATATTAATACATTCCCAAGAAACAGGCTTTTGTTGAAGAACTTAGTATAGAAGGAAGTAGTATTTGATATTGGAATCACTATTATAAATATAGTCAACAAATAGTCATTTATTGTATTCTTTTACTTTTCAATTAAGTAATAATAAATGTGTTAGCTACTATGGAATATTGCTTGGAAAGTGTGTTTATTTCCCTCTAATAGCCTTTTCAAGGATTTCATCAATGCAAATATAGATTACTCTTATCTCAAAATGTTATTTACCTAGCAAAGTAGGCATGTAGGTTGGAAGCAATTGATGTTCTATGGGCTATTGCAGAGATTTTTCTTCCAGTCTTTGGTGTTTGCTCTTCTTTCAGATATCTTGAGAATCCAACCTTTCATTCTCTCACAATTTTGTTGCTATCTTATATGGGTCTTTTTTCTGTATACTTGCTGAAGTTTAATTCCCGCCTCATTTTTACACACCCTTCAGTGACATTTTCTGTTCTACAAAAGCCCAATTCAAACTGTGATAGGAACATTTAAATATGTTGACTCTACTGTCCATTGGTGAAAAGGACTTGTTACAAAATCTCTATAGATTTATTTTCCATCTTTGCCTCTTGTTCACCTTCCAGTTTCATTCTTAGAAGATTTCTGAATAATAGCTTTGTTGGGCTTTGGACCAACTATTCTCTAAACTATTCCCCACATGTCTACTGCTTCTTATTGTCTTATTAGACATTAATTCTCTTTATCTTTCAATATCCTCTTCTCTACAATTTACAAGTTAATTTATAGGCCAAATTGATATTGTCCTTTGTTGCCATATCTCCTAAAAAGACATATGTGATAGTGAAGAGATATGGCATTTATTAAGCGTATGTCACTTAACAAATACACACGTATTTGTTGACCCGATACAATTTTTAGGCATTTTGTCTCCATGTTTTGTCAAACAATTTCTACTTTTGTGAATAATTGTCCCAATTGACATAAATGTCATTTCTTCTTTTTACATTTTGTAAGATCAGTAACCCATTTATGTTACAACTCATTAGGCTGGATAGAACCTCTGAGCTACCCTTCCATTTTTTTTAATTTTGAAATGTGCACGTGTATGTTTTTTTCTCTCTGTGTGTGTGTGTGTGTGTGTGTGTGTATTCTACACCCTTAGTCCAGTGATGGGCAAACTTTTTAAAGAGGGGGCCAGAGGAAAGGAAATGCTCATTTGTCAGTCTGTTTCTAAGGCAACTCTTTGGAAGTTTCATTGTATTGTATCCTACTCGATATATTCGTCAGATTAGAAATAATGTCACAGGACCAGATAAAATATTTCAGGGAGCCTCCATAGTTTGCCCATCACTTCCCTTAGTCTATAATGTCTGCTAGAATTACACTTTCATTTAGTTATACATATTTTCAAAATTCAAAATTGCATATCATAATAATGTCAAGATGATTACAATTTAGCCTCTCATAACAGTATGTCCACTCATAGGTCACTGTGTTAAATTTATCACCTTTGGAGTACCAACAGCTGTTAATATTTACACATCATTTACATATTCTGATTTCTGTGCATCTTTTGGCACTTTTTCTGGTACTCTACCCATTCACCTCACAAAGAAGAAGGTAACTGAGAAACTTTTTGAATTTTTCTTTGTTTCATAAGTTGTGATAACCAAAGAATGTATCATCAGGTGGACAGCCTATTGAAGATAAGCCTCTTTGTTCTTATTTAGAATGTTCCAATAGAAGCAGAGTAGTGAATTACCATGTTTAAAAAGTGCATGTTTTCCTTTCAGAATGACTTTAGAGAAAAATGAAATGCCTAAAACTGTAATTAACTCACCTTAAGAACCTGGCAAATTCTGCTTTCTACATACCTCTTGGATTGTCTCTCCTCTGCTTTCATTTTTAATTAGTCTACTTACAATTTCCTAATTTTTGAAGTTATAAAATATCATTTGGGGAGTCAGCAGGGCACAAATAAATTAAGAACCACATAAACAGAAGCTCTGGCTACCAGAGAAGTTGTGAATTCAAATCAAGACTTTATTTTAAGCAAACTGCCTTGCTTTTTAGAATTTCCATATATATGTATGTATGTATGTAGATACCCATATGTGTTTATATATGTATTTCAGTGATTAAAGTGGTATTTATAAGAAGATATTATTTCACATGGTGAACATTGAAGTATGCATTGCTTGACAACATATATGCGTATATGTGTGTATATATATGTATATATATATATATATAAAACCTATACCATATTTATATTTATTATCTGTCTTCTTGGGGAAAGGGTGGGCTTAGAAGAAGGGAGAGAACATGGTTTGAAAAAATGCCAGAAAAGGATTATTAAAAATTGTATCTACATTTATTCTGGGGGCAGGTGATGTATTATTTTGGAGGAAAACCAGGAGGATGATAGAAATCTGAGTGGATGATTTTGAAAACATTGTGGGCATGTTGTACTGTAGCCTATACAAAATACATTAACTCTTTTCTTTACCTCTTTCCTCTTCCTTTCATTGATCTTCCCAACTTTTATGATGTCTTGTATTTAGAAAAGGGAACTCACTCTGGTCTGGTTTCTGTGATTGAATATGCATATAGGTATTTATACAGAGAAAATTTATTTATGGCATCTTTAGAAGGACTAGAACAAAAGATGCGCTTCCCTTACTGTCAGCAGGAAAAAATAATCTAAATAAAAATATTCGTAGTAGTGCTGTTCATAATCTTGAAAAACTGGAAACATACCATGGGATCTATGACTGAGGAACGACTTATTGTCATATCAAACATAATATCAAACAACAATCGATCCATACAAGCATTTGTTAAGTACTTTTATTTACATGTCAGGCACAGAGGATACGAAGACAGAAATGAACAGAATTCTGCCTTAAAGGAGATTCCATTCCATATTCCATTCTATGAATGTGATTGAAAAATAAACGAGGACAATATTGAACTACAGTGGAACTCAGGTCAGCATGAAATATCTAATTTTGCTATGAAACTAATAAAAATAATATTCCCATCATTCTTTTCTGATAATAAGTGGAAAGAGATACAAGGTCAATCACTCTTCTTTATGGTTTCATTTGATTGCTTGGGGGAAGTGCTATAACACTGAGATAGATAGACAGATAATGGGTTTTTTTTTTCACTTCTTAAAGTTTTCAAAAGGCTTTGCAGTGGGAAAATTGCTGGATTTGAAGTAAGCAAATCTTAGTTTGAACCATAGTTCTGCAGTTTACTTACCATGTGACCTCTGCCAAGTCATTTAACATCAAGTCTTTGGTTTCCTCATTTGTAAAATAAAAAAATTGGACTAGATGGCCCCTGCCATCCCTTTCTACTTTAAAATTATTATCAATTATTTGTGTGATTTAAGCCTCAAAAATCCATGAAGTGAAGTAGTGCAGTTATATTTATCCCTGTTTTATGAATTCAGAATTTATATGTAGGCTTGTGTGCTCTTTGTTGGAGTGTATCTATTCTTTCAAAACATAATGAATCAAGTTCTAATATAGGACAAAAATGATATACATGTATATATGTATATGTGCATATATACAACGATTACCCCTCGTATTAAACTTTATAGTTTTCTCAACACTTGTACGTCAATTGTATTGGTGTATATTATTTATGTGCCATACTTAGACTTCATCTTGTCTCACTAAATTGACTAAACTCAGTAGCGTACTAATGTCTTCCAACTTCTTTTTTAACTCTTCCCCTGCTGAACTACTGTGAAAGTGTTTTAATTTGAAATGATGAAAGGAGTAAGTTAAACAAATGAATGGGAATTGAAGGAGAATTAGAAAAAAGACCAAGAGAACAAGGATTTCAGTGAGAAAAGAAAATGATATTCACAAATGTTATAGCTGTTAAACTGAAAATTAATACATTCAGGAAACATTAATGTGTTCTTTTTTTAAAGAAAAGCATGTTCCCAGGGTTAAGTAATGGAGATTATTTTATCAGTAGCAATTAATCAGTGAATAATTACCCATTAGACTTTTGTACTGAGCATTTTGCAGGGAGCTAGGGATACAGATCTAACAATTAGAACGACTACTGACAGAGCCTAGAGGCTGAAGTTCTGCACCTTCTCCATCTCCACTAAGGGAAACCCCCTCTCTCTATATTCAGGCACCTTGTCACAAGGCAGTCTTAGAAGAGCTACCTGGCCACAGAGAGGAAGTGCCAAGCTTCTTTTTGTGTACTCTTTTGGTCTTTGCACCCTTACCTCACCAGCCTGGGGACAATTTACTTAGAGTATCTCATTGAAGAATTACAAGAGAATGAAGGGCCATTCAGTGTATAATATAAATCATGAGATATTTATTTCTTTGGAGGGTGGAATGGAAACACATCACACGGCCTCTAAGTGGACACTGAGAAAATTTTACAAAGCATATACTTTGTTATTATAGGGCTATTGAAACAAGTAATTGGATCTTTAAAAGAGTTAATAGGAGTCCTGACTAAGCAGTTCACATTTCTTCTTGACTCTGCACTATCCAGATAAATCAATCCTGGTCCATACCTTCCAGTAAATGAGTCTGTGGGATTGAGTTCCTTCCTCTACCGATGGGATCTTCCTTTCTGTAGAATCTTAGGAGTGATCAGATCTCTCTCTCTATCTCTGTCTCTGTCTCTGTCTCTGTCTCTGTCTCTGTCTCTGTCTCTGTCTCTGTCTCTCTCTCTCTCTCTCTCTCTCTATATATATATATATATATATATAATTTTATTTTATATTTACAAAAATCACCCAGAATCTTCAACTTATTTAACTCACAGATATACCTTTGAAAATAAATGAAAATCAATCTTGGATTGATGATTTAGTCACCTATATCAAGTAAAGAAGAAAAAAATAGAGAAAAGACAGAGACCCAAAATCCAGGCTTAGACACCCTAAGTATCTGCTTTATAATAGGGAGCAATCATCACACAGCTGGCATAGGCGGATAGGCATGACATCTACTTCTTCTATCCCTTTTGAAAAAAGGTTCGAATAGTTTTGACTATTAGTTCCTGAGATAAAAATCTAGCAGCTAAAGATGGATCATCTTTAAAAAAAATCTACTAAGTCCACAGCCTTGTGGCTATGTGCCTGAATAGAATGAGACGATCTTCCTTAGTGGAGATGGAAAAGATACAGAGCCTCAACCCCTAGGCTTTGCCAGTAGTGGTTCTAATTGTTAGATCTGTATCCCTAGCTCCCTGCCTAATGCTTGGTACATAAGCCTAATAAGTAATTATTAACTGATTAATTGCTACTGATAAAATAATCTCTATTTCTTAACTGTGGGAACATGTCTCTCTTCCAAAAATCTGTTTAAAAAACCCAGTGATTCCTGAATGTTTTGTTTTCAGTTTAACAACTATAACTTTTGCCTATATAATTTCCTTTTCTCATTGAAATCCTTATTCTCATGGCCATTTTTTCCCTAATTCTACTTCAATCTCTACCCATTTATTTAACTTATTCACTCATTCAATTGTTTTTTTTCTGGATTATTAGCCCAAAACATCTACCATTTTACAATAATCTTCTTACCTAATGTTAACATAAGGGAACTGATCAGCTCAGGCTCCCCCAAGTGAGAAGAAAACAGGACCTACTAGGTCTGGTACTTCCCACCTGCCACCACCCTAATAATGAACCCCCTGGCCTTGGCCCTTGTTGAGAGCCACCAAGGAGCTGCCATCATTTTCACTTTCTTCTTCACTTTCCTGCTCAGTGGTCAAAATAGGGACTTCTCTCATGACCAAATCATCTAAGTGCTTCAGCATAGACTAGAAACAGGCAGTCCCACTCTGTGCCTAAAGACAAAAGAGCAAAATTCCTTGTCATCAAAAAGTTTACATTCTAACAAATCAGATAGTATGACCCTGAATTCTTGCCATTGTTGACACTTTTTTTTCAGTCACTTTGAACTCCCTTCTTGCCATTAAGGGATTTTGTTTGTTTGTTTGTTTGTTGGCAATGAGACTGGAGTGCTTTTCCATTTCCTTCTCCAGCTCATTTTCCAGATGAGGAAGTAAAGCAAACTGGGCTAAATGACTTGTCTGGAGTCACACAGCTAATAAGTGTCTCAGACCAGATTTGAACTCAAGTAGAGAAGTTTTCCTGACTTCAGGTCTGGCACTCTATCCACTACCTAGCTGCTAGGCAAAACACACATACACAAAGCAGACAAAATGGAAACTTGGTGGGGAGGTGTTAATAGCTAGGGGTTCCTATGAAGGCTTCATATTCAACAACAAATTGAACCAAGTGTACAAATCAAATGATGATAGTATAAAATCTACTGGAGGGGATAAAGCATGGTAATTCATACATTTTCATTAGAAATTGATTTTTGTATAATTGGAAAAATAAAATACCTTTTAAAAGATAAATATTAACAATTTAAAAATTAGAATTGATATTGGGCTATAAAAAAGTGGGTAGAGGCTCCCCTGAGGTTGAATGAGGACATGTATTGCTAAGTCTGGCTAGGAGATTTGAGAATTCTAAATAATCACTTTAAAGATTTACCATTCTCTTATCCCAACATCCATCTCTATAAATTAATAAAATGAAAGTAAACTTCAGTTTTAGAGTTTATACAATTGATCTTGGTGAATGCTTTTTTTCTTCTTCTTTATTTCATGCAGCTGTCTATAATTTATCTTGTGTTATTTTATTTTTTAACTTTAAAAAATTTTAAATCCTAACATTTTTATATATATCCTTCTATATTAATTTTTTATTTGTTACAGGGCTAGGCAATGGGAGTTAAGTGACTTGCCCAGGGTCACACAGCTGGGAAGTACCTGAGGCCAGACTTGAACCTAGGACTTCCTGTCTCTAGGCCTGGCTCTCAATCCACTGAGCCATCCAGCTGCCCCATCTTGTGTTATTTTAGATGAAGGTTATCACATTCTAATTAATATTCAAAATACATTTTTCCTATTTTTCCCAAAGGTGATTTGAAAACACAGTGAATTTTCAGAGTATATGATATATTTCTTCAAATTACCTTATTTTCAATTGAATTAAGTTTACTATGAATGAGTGAAATATTTGATATGTATGCTGGGCATTATGGTGCACACGTGTACTCTTTCCTACTAGGAGACGTTGATATGGTGATTTGCTAGAGTGTAGGAGTTCTCGATTGAAAAAGGGTTAAAGCCAGTTGGGTGATCAACACCTAACTAGGTCCCATATTGATATAATAAACCCTCTGGGAACAAGAAGTCATCCAGATTGCTTAAAAAGGATGAAACTGTCAAAGTCAGAAACAGAGCAAAAGTAAAAGATCTGACTGTCTTCTCCTCTACTCTTTGGGTCATTAAAACCCTTCTAAGAGCTACCCTTCTAGGCTGGGTGGGAGGAGACACAGTTTAAATGTTTATTGCATGGTAGACTGTGATATACATTGCATATACAAATTGCAAGTCCTTAAACTCAAGAAGTTTACTACATTTTACTTTGTGGTTACAAAAACTAGGCAGTTAATCATAAAAAAATAATATATATATATATTTGAAAAGCAGGAATGACCCTAAAATTTGATTAATAGAGGGATTTCTCATGGAAGGGACTACCTATATCAATGCAGATTGGTATCCTCTGCAGTTTCTAGAATTGTCTAGAAAACCATCGAGTTCTTGAGAGTCACAGAGCTAGGGATAGAGAAGAGCCAGATATTATAAAAGGTGGAGATAACGAGGGAGAACATTCTTGGCTAAGATGATAGCCTGTTCAAAGGGAAAGAGGAAAGACATTCAAAATAATGAATGTAGAAAAAACAAGCAGGCCAAAAGGGCTGAAGTGGAAAATGTGGGCAGATTAGTATTTCCCACTTATGGTGGGTAAGCAGTCTTAATTCAATTACGTTCAGTTTGATTCAGCAAACATTTATCATTTATCTATCTATGGAAATGTTTTATTAATGATTTTAACATCATTATTACATCCTAATGATTTCCCTTATTCCCCAAAGCAGAGATGTGCTGAAGCCAGCTTGAACCAGCTCATGAAAGCTGACTGTAAAAAAATTCAATGTGGGCATTTACACCTTAGAAATCATCAAATGCTATAAATCACAGCTTGATTTATTATTATGTTGATTGCCTTGACTTGAATTATTGTAGAAAATATTAATAATGCAGGCTAAATTTAAAAGATTGTTCTCTATATTAATTTTTTCACTGAAAAAAAAAACATTTTAAACTGTGTTGCCAGCATACTACTGCTCCTAAACCTCCCTTGGAACAAAGTACAGTTAAATAAAGCAAATCAACACATTGGCCATATCTGAACATTCAACCAGACTCTATAAAGCACCTACTACATACTTTTGTTTGTTTTGTTTTATTTTCTGGACTTCAATTTCCCCATCTATAAAATGGGAGAGTTAGAATTTAGAGGTTATTTAAACTTATGATCCTACCCTAGTGCAAATATCAATAATATGGAAATAGGTCTTGATCAATGACATGTGTAAAACTGAGTGCAAATGCACGTAGGCTATGGGAGGGAGTGGGAGGAGGGGAACGAAAGAACATGAATCATGTAACCATGGAAAAATTTTCTCAATTAATCAATTTTAAAAATTTTTTTAAATTAAAGTACTTCCTTGAAAAAAAAACAAAAATGCAAACTTTCTCCCCCAAAATGGAAAAAAAAATCTCCCCTAAAACACATATTCCTGAATTGTGGAAATGCTTAGTGATTTGTTCATGGTCAGACAACTAAATAGTATGTACGAAAAGCAGGGTGTGGGCTCAAGTCTTTCTGATTACAAAGCACTCAGTGCTTTAGGATGTGGGTTTGATTTGATTTGTTTTTCTCTATGTAGGAAATAAATAATATAGGGGTGCAATAGAGATAGGAAGGCCAGTTGGGGTTTGTTGAAATAGTCCAGGTAAAGTCTTGACAGTTCTGGCTGGTGTGATGGCCAAAAAGAGGAAAACAACAGAAACTGTCACCCTGGAATCCTTGTGTATTAAGAATAAATCTCTGAGCCCTACGGACCCCATCATTAATATTATTCCCTTTTGTTTCCACAGAATAAGAAGGTAAGTGGATATCTCCTCATATTTTATTTTTAACTTACAAAAATGGGAAACATTATCTTTTTCCTGGTAATTGACATGTCACTATTATAAGATGTTTCTCTGTCATTTGTTGACAACCAGCACTTATCAGAGGCTAAGGAAGAACTTCTATTGTGCACAGTTTGGGAATGGATTAAATACATTTTTCTCCTTTTTTTTATAAACTTTATATAGTGCCTTGACACTTTTCTTGATTTGTGCACTATTCATCCCCCTCATCCCTCTCCCCAAACGATTCATACCAACCACTCATCAGAACCGAGAGAAGCCGTAAGACTGGCTGCCTATGAAACCCCAGTCCATTTACTCTTCCAGACCTGTTTCCATTAAAGTATTGCTCTCCTCTTTGCAAGGGCATAGCACTAAATGGGATGAGATAATTTATATTTCGTCATGATCACTTACAAAGATGAATGTACGCTCACTATAGAAATCCAACAGATAATGGAAAGGAGAGCCAACTTCTGAGTTAGAGGCCATGCTTACTTTCTTAAAAATGAAATTGAGAGCAATATTTTTCAACCTGTTTTTTAACTGAATTTGTATATTCCTCTGATTTAATTTGGCACAACATTTCCCATTTAGTTCCTCTAGATTCTCTAGTAGATTGTGGATTTGTTTGTACATTTCATGGGCAATTAGTAGGCAGTTTTCTTCATGCCTTTTAGGAAATTAACAGGGCATTTTTCATAATGATGAAAAAAGTACTTTTAGGAGCTATTAAAAATTACCTGCACCAATAAATTTTAGAGGTGTATGGACTTATCTAGGTCAACCAAGCAAATCAAAAGCATGGCCAGTGTACTGAACTTCCATCCCTGCTTTCAGGAAAATGTTAAAAATTACTTCATTTGACAGTAAGTTGTTCCAAAAGGCCAAGGCTTTCTCTTTTGAAATGTATGCAACACAATTGACCTTTAATTTTTCATAAAGAAGGAAAATTAATGTGTTTTAAAACTCAAGTAGGGTTAAATGTCACCAAAGTCTGTCTATAATAATCTGTATGCCACATACACTCATCATTCATTCACTCATTCATTCACTTATTCAGTGGTCATTTATCAATATTATATGGAATATTATATGCCAATATTTTATAGTATATAAAATATTGCTAAATAGTAGGGAAGGAAAAAGATAATTAAGTCAATATCCCCACCTTCATGAAGTTCATAGCCAGGAGCTAATACATATACAGAAGTGCAGTACTATACATTATCTGATCCTATGATCTTTGATTTGGTTAGCCCAATAAACTCATTTTATGGAGACTCCCTCCATCAATGCAGAACAAGATCCATTAAAGATCTATTAGAAAGGACTTGTGTAATACTGGGGGATAATTAATAAAAACAATATTTGAATAATGCCTTAATGTTTGCAAAGTGTTTCATATATGTTATCACACTTGATAAAATCACCCTTTTGGGTACAAATAATAATCACCATTTTACAGATGAGGAATTTGAGCCTGAGAGAGACAAAGTAACATATCCAAAGCCACCTAATTAGTAAGTATCTAAAACAGGATTTTATTTTTCCCTTTAAAAAAATGTAATTCACGTTATAAACATTCCTGTCCACATTATCATAGAACACATATTTCCATGTTTGTCATGACACATATCATTTACACTAGAGAAAAAAAAATTATGGAGGAGATATAAGGCAGGATTTTAATCCGGGCATTCCTGATGTCAAATCTAATATTCTATTCACTGCACCAGCTAGGACACCTGATTTTAACTTATGCCTCTGTCCACTTGTTTTGTGATTTGGGGTAAGTTATTTCATCTATCCAAAACTCACTTTTATCAGCTGTACATTGTTATACAAAACCTAAGCAAACACATTCATTATGTGTATATCTACATAGATGTATGTGTACATACATGTATATATGCAGCAATAACTAGTCCTGCTTAGCATCAGAGGCAGGGACCCCAAGATCCAGGCTGTATTTTGCCAAAGGATGTGTTTTATATTATGGAAACATGGAATTATTGGAAAACAATTTTAAAATACACATTTTTATATGGTAAGACAAAACAAAACAAAAATCTAAATAAATATCAATGCATTGGAAAGCCTTCTTATCTTAAAATTAAGACAAACCTAAATCCATCAGGCTACATTCCTCTCATATCATTATTAGTAATTGCATAGGTATATAATAAATTTAAACATTGAATAAAGCAGCATTAGAACTCTGGTCACTGAGATGTCATTAAGCTTTCTATCACAGGAGTTTATTGTGCTGTTATTTTATTTTTTATTATGAATCTAACAAATGTATCAGAGGTTTGAATGGGAACACACTCCTAGGAGCATGAATAGGGATAGGAGTGTAGCATTTTGGGAGTATAAATGATTGGAGTAGAGATCGGATCATGGACACTGCATGTCTCACAGGGTTTGGTTGTTCAAAGGAGCCAGGAAGAGCTGCCTACTTGTTAGTCTGAAAATAATAATTTAGACCTCTTATTCCCTCTCACTCCTTACTTGTCCAATATGCTCTAATTCTTTACACCTCTTCCTCATACTTTTTCGAGAGGGGAGAAGTGATATCTCTCTGTCTCTGTCTGCCTCTGTCTGTCTGTCTCTCTCTATCTCCAGTTCCTCCAAATCCCTTTTTCCCCTTACCTCTCTAGCATTATTGACAGCACACATGTGGCAATGACTACCTTTGCTTGCCCAAACCAATCTGATTATAGATCACAAGTCTGTAGTTGTCTGTTATGCTTTGTTTCTGTTGACTCAAGTTAACTACCATGCCCTCTGAAGAAAAAAATGCACAAAACTACTTTTGATAATAGAAGTTCAAACATGAGCCTGAGCTACGCTCTTGTTAGCACTTCTTCTCTGTTTACAGACTTTATTCCAAGTTTCTCTTTAGGGAGATCTTCATTAAATAGGTCAGAAGAGCTTCTGGTTCTCACTTATTCCACTGGCTTAGCCCATATTGTTTATTTGAAGAATCTTACAGAAAGGGGAATGAAATCCCTTGTTTATTAAAGAAAAATGAAATAATATGAAATGAATCAAATACTTCAGAAATTCAATGAGCAAAAATTTAGTGAACTTTAATCTCATGATGGATATTGTTAACCTTTTCAGTAATCCCAAATTCTAAAATTTTTTCATGTTCAATAATCAGTTTCCTGAGTTTGGATAATAGCAGTGGTCGACAGTAGTTTAATTTCTAAAAATATATGAGTGAAGTACAGTTAGTTTGCTCAGTGGCAACAGAGTCAGGAAGACTCATCTTCCTGAATTCAAATCTGGCATCAGACATTTACTAGATGTGTGATACTGAGTAAGTTATTTAACCATGTTAACCTTAGATCCTTATCTGTAAAACGAGGTGAAAAAGGAAATGGAAAACCACTCAAATATCTTTGCCAAGTAAACCCCAAATGGGATTCACTGAAAAGACTAAAAATATATATATGAAGGAAATAGATATTAAGCATCAGATGTTTGTCTTAAGCATTTATTTTTCTGATTAAAGAAATATCTTTCCTATAAGTCAACTTCTTTTTAATTGAGTATTATTCAACATTGAACTTATTTAATCTTTTTTAATGGGAAATCTTAGAAATGAG
Source organism: Gracilinanus agilis (assembly GCF_016433145.1). Lineage (NCBI taxonomy): Eukaryota > Metazoa > Chordata > Mammalia > Didelphimorphia > Didelphidae > Gracilinanus > Gracilinanus agilis. The sequence goes on from NC_058134.1 coordinate 245,983,511, forward strand.
ACACTCATCAAGTTTATTTTAGGTATTTTTCTCCCCAAAGTTCTGACGCAAAGGCAAAATTAGCCAGAGAGACTGAGAAAAGTTTGGCCCCTCTTTCAAACTTGAAATACCCTCCAGGATAGAACCAAAAATGTAATCTCAGAGCTGAGGCCATTTTGTAGGAATTGGGGTGTCTAAAATCTGGTCTCCTTAATTTATACAAATATTATCAAGTGTGAAAACTTCAATATGCAAAGAGGAGGAAGGATGGTTGCATATAAAGTTGATTTGTTAACAGTTTTTTTTAAAATTATTTATTAGATTTAATGTGATAGTACCAAAATTGCCCTATTTATCTGTGTTTAATGTTGGACCATCTTTTGCCATATTGTTGAAACATTTCAGCAAAATTTATTTTCTTAAAAAAAATTCCCTCCAGTATGTATAAATATTGGTCATTTTACCTGTTGTAGGAGAAACAGTATAAGTGGAAAAGTATGGAAAAAGAGTTCGAACAAAGGGTTTCTCTTAGGTAGGGTGGGGTAGTATGTATTTAGCCAGGATAGGAGGACACTGACTATGAAATGGATGTATATTTGATGTTGCTCATTTAATTACTGAGGCCAGAGAACGCTACATTGCTGACTCTATATTCCCATTTTCTAGCAACAACTAGTATATAGGAGCTGCTTAATAAATATTGATAGATTAATCAGTTTTCCCCTTTCCCTTGTTTGTCAAACCAGGATGAACTTTTTGATAAGGTGAGATTTCTCCCTTGCTTTGCATTTAATGAGGGGAGAGGAAGCTTTAAAAAATAAAAAATGTAAAATAAATAAATAAACATAATTTTTTTTAAAAAAGATATGAAGCATCAACCTGAAAAAATACAGAAGTGCAAAGTAGTTATAGTAATTGTCTTTAATGGAGACAGAAAGATTAATACAGGAAGTACAAAGAACTTCAGTCCTGGGATTTCCACTGAACTATAGAATGAAGGGTGCTCATATAGATTTGGAGAAGGATGAGGGCTTATGCCCTGTAGCTCACGTGGGACCTGCACTAGCTACAGTTGGGAGAATACTAGATGCAAGTGAAAGTCTAGGAATCTGGGAATAGCCTAGATACCAAAGGAGAAATTTAGAAAACATGAAGGGTACTTAAGACTGGATTATATCTGCTAATCCTATCTAAAATTATCAAGGGCTGTGTTGAGGGTTTATGTTTCAGTCTGGGACAAAGGTAAGCAAAGGGGTCTCTTGAAGATAGGCTGTCAGAGATGAGGGTGAATTGGAGGTTTCATAAAACCAGGTTATCGGAAGCTGGAAGAACTCCCAATTATCATCTAAATGAACTTCCTCCATTTTTCAGACACTTAAATGAAATCCCAGTGACATTAAGTGATTTGTTTAAATTCACATGAGGTAAAATTTTGTTTTGAATACTTGTTATCATATTTCATATCTATCAGTTTGTTCAACTTGACTCAGCTGCCTAATATTTATTTAACTTTGTTCACAAATTATGACAATTTAGGGTCAATCAAATTGTTAGTTTCAAGGCTGAACAGTCTTTTGAAATAAAAAAGATTTGCTGCCATTCGACCAAAATCAAGATGAAATTACAAGACAAAACCAATCCTAAATATGGAGAGATTTTCTCCGCACACAAAATTGACTTAGATATAAAATTCAGCTTTTAAACCAGATCCTTTAGGCTATGTCCTCTGTTTAATGAGAACCTGGATGCAGGTAGTCCTGTATTTTCATAAGCATAAACAAATCAGCTCTAGAGAAACACAAGACAATGAAAATACTATTTTTCTTACTATTTATTTTGCAGCCTTGCAAATTTGAGTGGAAAAAAATTAATTGTAATTAAATAGAATGAAAATTGGTTCTCCAGAGTCTTACTACATAAGGAGTTGGCAATTACCAAAGAACTAAGTCATCAGGTTGCTAAACTTGAAAAAGAATCCCTTTTCATGAAACACTTACCTTAATGTTCATTACAATTCCTAATGGCAGGAGAATAGTATTTGTTGTTGTATGATTTAATGGTTGTAATCAATATACAGGGACTGGGCTGCAGAAACCTAAAGACTCCTTTAGAGAAGCCACCAAAGAAAACAAATGTATATTGTTGATCTCAACCCTTTATTTACTTAAGTTAGTTTTCCTGTCAGGGTATCTGCCTGGAGATAATAAGAACCCGAGCTCTTCCTTTCTGAGGTCCTTATTCATTTTGATCCTGCAACAGCTAGGTGGTGAAAATAAGATTAAAAAATCACCATGTTCCAAGCTGAGGTTTAATGATTAGTGCCCTAGGATACTGCACATTTTGGAAAGGAATACTTTTGTCTTGAGTCAGAGACAGCAGATGACACAAAAGCTTTGTCAAGCAATTTAACTCATAAAATGTTGAACATAGCTACAAAAAGGACTGCATTCTCCAAATGACTCACTTTTCCTTCTGGATAACATCAGTGAGAGCAGTGAATTTTAACACTTTTTTATATGAGTTTCTTCTGTTGATTGAAGGAAACTGGCACCTGATTTTTGTCAGCATGATGAATAGGCTTTGGACTCTTCGTGTCTCTTTTTTCTCAGAACTTGTGCAGAATTTCATTTTTCAAAATAACAATTCTTTGCTAAATTAAGCACTCGCTTTTGTCTCTTTTTTGGTCAGTTAATAATTTCAGCAGACCAGAAAAACTTGCCTTTTGTTTATGTCTCAGATAGTCAAAACAATTTTCATTTGAAATTCATTGAAATTCCAAGCACATTTCATTTTCATTCAACCAGAAAAAAACACAATAATTTCTTCTTTTTTAATTTAATAGTGGGATTTTTAGATTTTTAAATCTGCAGTAATAGGACATTTACTTCAAATTCTAACTGTCACTTACTGATACTGTGAACATGGGCCCATCATTTAATATCTCACTAACAGATTTCTCATTTCTTAAAAAAAGAGACTGAACTAAATTATCCAATCAGTCAACAACAACAAAAAAATTCTTAAAGCTCCCACTGTGTGCCAGGCACTGTGTTTATATGACATTGAAGTTTCCTTCTAGCTCTAAAGCTGAGATCCATAAACACTATTTTAAGGGTGTCAAATATTAAAAGGCCATGTGGTACATCCGTAAATAAAGATGATAAATTGTATCACAAGTTTCTAAGCTTAAAATTATCTTTATCATTTTATGAGTCCCAATTATTTTTTATTCAAATGCTTTGATCTTAGTACTTAGAACTACAGAGAACAAGAATAAAAACTGTCGTTACTTCCATATCTTTCAGTATACTTTTTAGAAACTACTTGTACCTAAAGTAACACAACTTGCACAATTTAAATTGTGGTACAACACTGTATTTTAGTTTTTTAATATCTTTTCCTTTCTTTTCTAAAATGTCAATTATCCTCTATCCCTGAAGAGTTTCCTAGAAAGAGAAGACACTTCCTAAAAAAAGCAGTGTCAGTATTTAATGATAGATGAGGGTAAAACATAGGAAACTTACAATGGAGAAAGAAGATAAAATACATTATTATTATGAGATTACAAAATTGAGATGGTTGCAAAAATAAAAGAAATGTAGCCCTGATGTATTTACTTCAAGTATCTCTGGTCTCCTGACTGTGCATATTCTCTCTATTTGTTACCAATTGCAAACTTTTTATGAAATTATAAATATTTAAAAGTTCATATTGGTTTCTTTTCGCCAACATGGCTTTAGGGATCCTTGAATACAGTCAATTGGAAAAGAATATAAAGAGTTCATCAATGAATTGGTAAAAAAAAACCTTTTCAATTAGTAGAGCGAATCTTTAAGAAGATATTTTAGCATATTGGAAAAAGCATTGCACTTGGCATAATGGAACATACATTCAACATCTATGCATTTCAGTTCACTCGACAGTAAAATTAGGTATTTGGACTAGATGACCTCTAAGGTGCTTTCCTAACCTAAATATATAATTGTATCCTATTCTAAAGACTAGCCATAGCTTCTGCTTCTCTGTTAGAGCTTTCAAAGAACCCAGGATTCTCTCCCTGACAAAATGTGATATTGGAGTAAAATTTTAGTGGGATGTGCTGGGGACATAGGGATGAATAAGCTACTTTCCTCAGACCATAAAGTTGCGAAGTTAAAACATGCCATAAACAAAATGCTTTCTCCATTTCCCAGTAGAGAGATTGTCAAAAGATGTGAACAAATGATTCTCAAGAGACTTGCAAACCATTAATAACAATGTGAAAGAATGTCATCAAGAACAGGAGAAATTTAAATCAAAATACTTCTTAGGTTTTACCCCACCTCCAGGAAAATGACAATGACAATAGACAAAAGGGTTATGGGCACCTTAAAGTAATATTATAGGAGTTCTGAATGACTCTGAATAGAAATGTAGAATTAATCATAGAAAGTAAGAGTATCAAGTATCCATACTCTTTGGTCTAGAAATCCCATTGCTAGGCATATATGTCAAGGGGCTCAATGATGAAAACAGAAAAATACGATAAAATGTTTATGGGAACATTTTCTGTGGTAATAATGGACTAAAATCAAAGATGATTCCAAAAGGATGAGGAATGACTAAACAAACTTTGGTACATGAAAGAAATGGACTTAAGTGATAAGCAAGATTACTATAGAGAAGTATGACAAGACTTACCTGAGTTCGTACAACGTGAAGAAATCAAGAAATCAGTCTGTTCAATGAATATAGCAATGGAAAATTCAACAGTCATTGACCATAAAACAATCAAAATTTGTGAAATCATAAAGAGCAATATTGACATTATAAAGGATACAAAAAGAAATACTTCCCAGGTTTTACCACAATGTCTAACACACAGTAAGTATTTAATAAATTCCTATAAATAATTGCAAGACTGCCTCTCTTATCCTCATCCCTTTGTAAAAGTCAAATTCCAAAAATATGGAAGTTGCAAATGATGCCCCCTTTTCTAGTTTTTTTATGCTTAGTTTTTTTTTTAATTTTTTCTTCCTTTTCTTATTTTACATATCAACATAATCTTAAATATTAATTTTCATTCCAGCTTTTCTTCCTTCCAAAGAAGCCAGGTAGTATGATTGTACACATATTATCAAATAATACATATTTCCATTTTTGTCACATTGTGAAAGAAGACAGTTATGACTGACACTAGAGAAAAATTCATGGAGGAAATAAAATAAAGAATGATATGTTTCAGTTTGTGTTCCAATTCCATCTGTTCCCTCTATGTCTGTGGATATTCTTTCTTCATCATTAAGTCCCTTGGAGTTGTCCTGGATCCTTGTCTTTGATAATAGTTAAGCCATTCATAGTTGATTATCATAGACTATTGTTATTACTGTGTATAATATTCTCCTTGTTCTGTTCACTTTCCTTTGCATCACTTCATATGAGTTTTTCTTTCTCTTAAAAATATTGTAAGGAATATGTCCTTAAGAAAGGATAACAGAAGGTATACAGAGGACAGGTTATAGAGAGGTTACGAAAATAGAAACAAAATTTGAAAAATGTTAAGATAACTTTCACATATATCATCACATTCAACTTTTATAATAACCCTGTGGAACACTATTTTCCCTGTATAATAGTCAAATCTTGGAGTAGTCAAGGGACTTCCTCAGAGTCACTCACCTAATAAATGATACAACTTGGATTAGAGCCAAGATTCCTCAACTTCAAATCTAGTGTTCTTTCCTTTGCACAGAGGTATTAGACTTGCAGTCAAGGGCTATAGACTTTCTACAAAACTCAGAAGTGTGATCCAAAGCAGATTAAAATATAATTCAGAAATGTTTAACAAAATAAATATATAAGGTGACAAACATCTTAATTTGCGGGCGTCTAAGTCAAAGTATAATCCTTAAGGATGCATTATTTATCTTTGAGTCTACTGAGACCAACACACTTTGAAAAACAATGAAGTGGATTTAGAAGAAAATCATAGGAAACTGAGTGAAGTACAAGCATTTACACTAAAAAGGCAGCATGTTCTAGTGGATTTGGGAATCAGGAAGACCTGCTTTCCAGTTTCACTTCTGACCCACACTGGCTATGTGACTGTGGGCAAGTAATTTAACTTCTCAATATTCTAAGCAATTTTCTAAGAGTCTAAGTTGCAGAACAAGTGCCACGTGCCTTAGCAGAGAGGGCTTCCCCATCAATACATTTTCTACACTAATGAAATCCCAAGTAGAGACCCTGCCCCTATTCTACCCATAATGGGAAAATAATCTTACATTTCTTGTAATAATCAGGGATGTGTTATATAGTTGAGTTAATTAGTCATGTCCAACTTTTCATGATCTCATTTGTGGTTTTCTTGGTAGAGACACTGGAATGGTTTGTGATTTCTTTCCTCCAGATCATTTATAGATAAGAAAACTAAGACAAAGAAGGTGAAGTGACTTGTCCAGGATCACACAGCTAGTGTTTGAGGTTGGGTTTTAATTCAAGTCTTCCTGACTCCAGGTCTAATGTTCCTCTGTGCTACTTAGCATATATCCCAATCCTAATGGGAAGTATTATTGTGCAAAGGTCAATGGCCATCTAGTTTCCCTTTTACTAAAATCAAAGGAAAAAATCTGTTAGAAACTGCAGAATGAGGGGTCTTATCCAGATATAACAGAATAATTTTGCATCAAGTAAAATTGCTAACATAAAATAAAGAGAGTTGATGGACTCTTTTTCTCTGCTAATCTATTAAAATGAAAACTATCTTTCCCAAGATAATTAGATGTAACTTTTCATTTATAGAATGCCTTTTCAAGGACTCTTCTGTCTTTATGCTTATGGGCATTTCTGAAAAGTGCAAAAATCATGATTGAACATAAATTCATAAATCCTAAATGTCTATCTGTTATGGAGCAATTGATTCTTATGTTATATAAATGTGATAAATGTGATAATCCTTTTAATGTCTCTAGCCCCAGGAACAAAATGACCTAGAATTCTGACCTGTTGTCATTTGTGTGCACTCATGATAAACATATAAGAAAAACGGACCAAAAGACTTTTTGATGGATACATACTACAAGGAAGAAAGCATGGCTTAGTGCATTCATCCTTTCCTCCTGCTGTTTTGAGATTCCAGTGTACTTCCTGCCTTGGGAAATGAAAGTATCATCCCCTGCTATAGTGGAATATATTAAGGTCTTTAACTTGTTCTTAGTACCTCCATAGGCCAGGTTGTAAATGGAAAATTAATCTTTTATTAGAGGGAGTACAGAAGAAAGAAAAGCTATGGGTGGAAAAATAGTTGGAAACCAACAACACATTTCTATTCTTATTGCCTAAAATCCACCTAAACACCCTTCATAAGTACATCCTAACCTTTTAGTAATATCAGAAACTATTAGGAAAAGGGAAAAGATGGAAACTTTTGTGATGGAGGTTGGGAGGATTATTTCTAAGATACATAGATAGGCAGACAGAGATAGACAAATAGATTAGATAGATAAATAGACAGACAGACAGATAACCCATTCAATATTATTTATTTTCTCAGGGTTTGAAGAAGCCTGAGGCATTTTTCTCTGATTTATTTTTAATTCCCTTTTCCTCAAAGTTTATGCTTTTCCCCCTACCCCTCCTGCCACCAACTGAGAATGCAAGAAAAACAAAATCATTCTTACAAATATGTAGAGTGAAAACAAAATCCCAACTGGGTAAGTACAAAAACAAATAATAAGAATACCCCCCCACAAAATTTCCATAATCACTCTGTGTTGATCAGTTCCCTGTCAGGAAGTAGATAGTATTTTTGCAGTTGGTCATTATTTTTATGAGTATTAAAGACATTTAGCATTATTTTTCCTTATAATTTTTCTTATTCAATTATTTCAGTTGTGTCCAACTATTTGTGACCTCATTTGAAATTCTCTTGGCACAGACACTGGAATGCTCTGCTATTCTCTTCTCCAACTCATTTTATAGATGAGGAAACTGAGGCAAAGGAGGTTAAATGACTTGCCCAGTGTGTTACACCTAGTATCTGAAGCTGGATTTGAACTCAAATTTCCTGACTCCAGACCTACAACTCTACCCATTTGACTACCTAGCTGCTTCTGTCCTTACAATTTTATTAATCAGGGGACAACTAAGTGGCTCAGTGAGTAGAGAGCCAGGTCTGAATATGTGGTGGTCCTGGGTTCAAATTTGGCCTCAGGTACTTCCTAGCTATGTGACCCTGGGCAAGTCACCTAACCCTCATTGCCCAGCTCTTCTGCTTTGGAACCAATACACAGCATTGATTCTGAGAGGGAAGATAAATGTCTAAAAATGAATATTATCATTTTAAAAAATTGTTCTGATTTGGCTTACATTACTCTCCATCAGTTCATACACATATTCATAGGTTTCTCTAAAACTGCCCCTCTTTTATTTCTTACAATACATTGTTATTCTAACTGATTTATTCTTAATATCTTTTTGGTAACATACAATATCTCTTGAATCTTTATGAAGGACAATGAGATTTAAATCAGAATTTGAGCCTGAACTTTAGACATATCCTGATTATATTGATGGGGAAACAAAAGAAATGAAAAGTGTCCATGCTCATGCAGGGAATATGTAGTAGAGACAAATCTTCTGCTTCCAGATCTCCCCACATCTTTGCACTTTTTGTTGTTCAGTTTTGCTAACAAGTCCAATTCTCCGTGACCTTATTGTTGAGTTTTCTTGGCAAAGAGAGTAGAACGGTTTGCCATTTCCTTTTGCAGATCATTTTACAGATGTAGAAACTGAGGCAAAGAGTGTTAAATGACTTGCCACCGTTCACACTGATAACAAGTGTCTTAAAATAGATCTGAACTCAGGAAGATCAACATTCCTGATTCTGAACAAGTCATTTAACCCTCAGTTTCCACATTTATAAAATAAATTGGAGAAACGGCAAACGCTTCCAGTATCTTTGACAAGAGTCCCCCAGAAGGGTTCTCAGAATGTTCAAAATTACCAAAATGACTCAATAACAACAATGAAACAATTTTTATTACAGATATACCTGCTTCATGTAAAGCATGAATATATGTGTAGCACATCATATATGAAGTTCTTTTATTGACATTTTAATAATATATTTCATTAAGGAAGCATTATGTGGTGGGTTAAAAATTAATTTGTAATCAAGGCGATCTGAGTTAAAGGAACAATTTAAAGTCACATTTCTAACATATCCTGTGTATACGACCCTCCCAAACGCACTTAGCAGCTCCATGATGCATGGAATTCTCAAAGACTAGTAGTTACAGGGGATATGCATGGGGGACACAGTTTGCTTTCTAGGGATCTCCTTAGATAGAATAAGTTACAGGTCTGGACCAAAATATATACATGCATATACATGTAAACATACATGCGCATATGTATGTGTTCATATAGACACACATGTATGTTCACATCTACCTGTGTTTATACATATGCTTGTTTCTATGTTAATATGGACAAATGTGTATACACACATAGTTATCTGTGTTTATGTAGACACCGATGCATATTCATACATGCACCAATGTTTATACATATAAGTATATTTCTATAGTAGCATGGACACACATGGCATGCATGTATATCTGTGTTTAAATAGACACACATGTATATTCACATACACACCTATGTTCACACACTTGTGTATTTATAGGTCAATAGACGTATACGAGTGCACATATACATTCACGTTCATATAGACATGTATGCCTGCCTATGTGCGTTTATACTGACACACATGTATATTCATACCACATATATGTTTATGTGTGTGGTTATTTTATGTACATGTGGTCACATGTATAACCACCCATGCTTGTATGAGCACATCCATGTTTGCATATGTGTATCTGTGTTTTGTAGATACACATGTGCATGCATATATGTATCTGTTTGTATATAGACACACATATATATGTGCTGCATAGGCACACATGTGTGTATGCATGTATGTACCCATGTTTATGTATATATCCATGTTTATATAGGCACACATATATGTGTGTGTGTTTATACCTGGGACTCACATATACAACAAAAATGAAACCATCGGTGACTTTTCTAAAATATTTACTGAATATGTGACAGAAGGGTTACACATGCACCTCTCACCAAACCATAAATGAGAGCGCAGCCCTTTCAGGAATTTCATCTTAAAAAATTTCAGACAGCAACACAAAAACAAAAGGAAGTTAACAACTGATCGGTGGCTTCTGTAAGTCTCAATATCAGCACCCTCGTAGGATTTTTTTTAGCATTTTATGCATATATGTTTGCGCATACACATAAATATATATTTCTGTGAATGATTATGTGCATAGAGGAATCTATGTACATCATGTGTATATCTACATGGACAGACATTTATATGTGTGTTTGGGTATGCCTAAGTATATCTGTACCCCTATTTGCATTCCTGCTAAAACATTCCTTAGTATCATTCCTTTGCATAGTTCTATTTTTACTACTAGTTTACATTACTAATAATTTTAATTTATAGCTATCCACCTTCATATGAAATTCTTTGCAGAAGCAGGAACAGCTGTGCTAATGAATTTTTTGTACTAACTTGTGAATAAATAATGTATTTCCATGTCACTTAAAACAAGAATCATTCATGTAGCTTTTCTAATTTTGAGTACGGAAATGATTTGGAAGTGTTAGACTTTAAAGCACCTTCTTTAAGAAACCTCTCTTCCCCAAATAAGATTTCTTGAAAATAGAGATGGGGGTAGCCCCAGATGCAGCCTGTGAGTCAAGAATTCATTCAGTAGATTGTGGTGCTAGCAGAGTCAAAACTAGATCAGGGAGTCTGGGACTTTCCCTTAAGGTACTAAATCTTGAAGGCTCTGACAATGCTTGGAATTCTTCAGTTGCATAAAAAAATCTTAGATTAGCATACAGTTAACACAAATAATTCATTAAAATGGGAAGCTATTGGATATAATACTGAGCTGAACTCCTGTGCTATGGCACTTTGCACATACTCTAACATAATGACATGAGTCATGAAATTTTCCCCCAAAGAGAAATGTTTTGTTAAAGCTTTGTATACCAGCTTTCATTAACATCCTTCCATTAAGGTCTAACAATTCCAGTGATCCCTCATCAAATTACAAATTTAGTGTCTGGAAGACATGGGTTTTAATCCTGACTCTATTACCAGTTATGTGACCCTAGAGAAGTCATTTTATCTCTCTCAGTATGGAATTTTTAAATTGAGCATTTTATACTAGATAGCTCCTTAGCTTGCTTGTAGCTCTAAAACTATAATTCTATAGTTTTAGGATCTCATCAGATTAAAGACACCAGGAGTCTCATAGAAATACATAGGAACATTGACGTTTCTTGAAGCTGAACACAGTGGTATGTAGCACATGAGAAACATAAATTCACACAATTTGATAAAGGAGAATTGAATTCTTAGATAACAGTGGATGACAGCTTCCTCTCCCCAGTTTCGAAGGCTTTGCTCAAACCTCATACTTGCAATTTATATATGAATGTCACATTGAGAACTTAGATAATTCCTTGCTAGGGCAAGGTTTGAGGTCTACAGATCATTGAATTTTTGTTTGCCATTGGATTTTTTTAAACCATATTTTTAATTGGTTCCAAGGGAAGTAGTTAGAGTTATAAAATGGCTCCAGCTGTGAAGCCTGAGTGGATAATGTCACATCTGTATTTCGCAGTGTTTTTTCCCTATTGTCCTATGACAGCTCCCTTTTCTAGCTCTGATTGCCTGATGGGCATGTTTTTCACCAACTACAAGCTACCTCATTTACTTCTCTTTTGGTCACTGTATTCCTCTTCAATGATGTGATGTGGTAAAGAGAGCACCAAATATTCCATTCAATTCAATGAAGATTTATTAATTAACTCCAATGTGTCAATTGGACACTGTTCCAGGAGGTGGGAACATAAAGAAAAATAAATGACAGCCTCTGCCTTCATTGAGCTTATAATTAATCAGGGAATATTCCATACAGATGGATTCTGACTTTCCCTATCTCATCTGTCTGTTAATCTCCAGTTTCTTTCACCATTTATTTGCTGTGCATCTTCACCTAAATGTTCCACAATAATCCTAAACTCCACATATATAAAATTATTGTATTTTATTTTATATTTAATTAATTTAATACTTTTATTAATAATAAATACAATATTCAAATATTATCATTTCCCATAAGACAGAACCTCTCTTATCATTTTTCCAATGAAGGCATTACTAACATTTAAAATTAAGGAAGAAACTTATATGTTTATTCACAATATGGTGATATTTGTTGTAAATATTAGGTTTTTCTAGTATACAGTAGAAGGGGGGAAATACATTTTTTGTTAATTAAAAACAATTAAAAGTATAATAACAACCTCAAAAAGTATGAGATCTCTATAACCTATTTCCAATATACCTATTAGATTTTTGACACTGAGTAAGTATACCAAAGCTCCTGGAATTCAACTCAATCTTCTCTCTAAAAGTTATATAATCTATCCTTAATCCATGTTGTCTATTGATGAATATTTCTTAATCTGTAAAAATTAGATAATAAAACTTCTATCTGCTTTAGAAAGTTGCTGAGAAAAGCCCATATATTACTTTATCTAATCCATTGCACATAATATAAAATTTGTCAATTACATTTCCCAAAGAAGAGATGGGATGATTGATATTCATGACATAATACTTTTGTGTAGTAGGGATAGAGCCTTGATTTAGTTTATTTATTATTCTGATTTAATTCCAATTAAGAAACTCCATCAATGTCAATCATTTCCTAGACTGCATCTTATAATCTTCCAGAATTGCCTACAGCCCTCTGGAAGATAAATGACTTCCCTGGAAACCCAAAATCAAACTGTGTTGGAGGCAAGACTTGAATTCGGATCTTCTGGGCTCCAAATTTTTATCCGTTACATCATTTTTCTTCTCTATAATTCTAAGTGGTAAGTCAGAGTGAGTATATTTTACCTCGTTTCCACTAATTAAGTAGGAGTTCCCTCTGTAGGTATGATTCTGAACAATGTGAGGAAACATTTCATATTCGTTTACTTTAAATATGAGATATATTCACTGAACACTTTATCCTTAGCCTACATTTTAAAGGACAATTGATGCTAAGCTGTTTTTAATACTTATGAGTATGGGACAGCTAGAAGGCTCAGCAGATAGAGAACCAGGCTTGGAAACAGGAGGAGTTGGGTTCAAATCTGGTTTCAGACACTTCCTAGTTATATGACTCTAGGCAAGTCACTAAACTCCAATTGCCTAGCCCTTACTTTTCATCTGCCTTAGAACTGATAATTAGTATGAATTCTAAGATATAAAGTAGGGGTTTTAAAATACTTAAGATCACAAACTAAGTTCCAAGTGGGATGCTTCAGCACCATGGCCAAGGACAGCACAATCACTCAGTACCCTGTATGAGATCAGCACAATGAGGAGACCCAAAGAAAAGCTGATGAACTGAAATTTGCTCTACTGTAAACAAGGTCATATCCAATGTGTGTTGGCCAGGCTTAAGAATTGAAAAGAGAGGAGCCTGATGAAATATTGATAGACTGGCTGCTACTATAGATCCTTATGGTAAATTCTATTGTTCTTTCTGTCTCTGTCTCTTTGTCTCTGTCTCTCTGTGTCTGTCTGTCTGTCTCTATCTCTGTCTCTCTCTGTCTCTGTTTGTCTGTCTGTCTCTCTCCTCTCTCCATTCTCAATATGACCAACAAATAGTCACCCAAATAATCACCTTGGATAGTTGAGAAGTTGTTTCCCCTCCATTTTTTCAAGATAAGATCTACATTTCTGCAACTTGTACACATTGATCTTGAATACCAAAAATAGAACAAATCTAAGCCCTCTTTGACATGAAAATTCGTCAAATATTTTTTCCTGAGGTAGAACAGGAAAATAGCTGTAATAAGTAATCCAGAGAAATTTATGGTATAAGAAAAGAATAAATCAATAACTTTTGTGTTTTTGAACTGATGTAATAATTTACTTAGAAAACTCTAAAGAGTCAACAAATTAAATATTTGGAATAATTTAGAACAATAAGTTTAACAAGGCTTTAGGATATGAAATAAATCTGTTTAAAACTCAGCAGCTCTGTATAAAATATAAAATAATGTAGATATACTAAAATAGTACAACTTTACAAAAAAAAATAAAATCTTATAGAAGCACCTAGAAAGAGAAATTCAATTCAAAATAACTACAAAAGGTAGTAAACATTTGGGAGTTTAGCAAGACACAGGTTGTTCTCCTACCTTAAGCTTGTAAAGTTACTATTTTGAACATAAATGAAAAATTATACATTTATTCCTATTAAATTTTGCTTTATCCAATTCATACCTTCATTTTTACTTATTGAGAAGATTGAAACTATTGTATTTTTGATTATTATATGCTCTAATCAGAGGATTATATATCTTGATTAGTATTTAATAATAACAGTTTTTTTTAAACCCTTGTACTTCGGTGTATTGTCTCATATGTGGTAGAGTGGTAAAGGTGGGCAATGGGGGTCAAGTGACTTGCCCAGGGTCACACAGCTGGGAAGTGGCTGAGGCTGGGTTTGAACCTAGGACCTCCTGTCTCTAGGCCTGACTCTCACTCCACTGAGCTACCCAGCTGCCCCCATCTTGATTAGTATTTAAACAGACTCCATTATATACGTGTACCAGTGAGTCCACATCTAGAATATTTTTTGTTGTTTTATTATGTTTTTTGTTTTAGGTCACAAATTTTAGAAAAGATTTTGACTAATGGAGCAAATCCAAAGGATTCTGTAATGGTCACAGAAACTGCAAACTTCCCCATAGAGAAGCCCTCCACCTCATTAAAAAAAATATTAAGCCAAGGCCAGGTAGGTGGCTTGGGGATAGAAAGTCAAGCCTGGAGATGGGAGATTCTGGGTTCAAATTTGGTCTCAGATACTTCCTATCTATGTGATTCTGGGCAAGTCACTTAGCCCTCATTTGCCTAGCTCTTGCCATTCTGCTGCCTTAGAACCAATAAATAATATTGATTCTAAGGTGGAAGGTAAAGTTTTAGGGGGAAAATTAATCTTGCATTTTAGATTCATAATCAGCTTTGCAAATTTCTTATATAACGTTTCCTATATTGTGATATGTATCTGATTATCTGAAAGTTTCACTTCTCCACTTACCAAGTGCTTGTTATCAATATGCCTTCCTTAGGTTTCTGTACATTAATCATGTAAGATAATATAGGGCAACTGTTGATCTAATGGACAGAATACCAGATCCAGAATCAGGAAGAATCATCTTCTTGAGCATAAACCTGTTCTCAGACACTTACTGGCTTTGTGCTCCTGGGTAATTCTCTTAATCCTGCATGCCTCAGTTTACTCATCTGTCAAATGAACTGAAGAAGGAAATGTAAATCCACTCCAATATATTGGCCAAGAAAACTACAAAAGGGAATCATGAAGATTTGGAAATGACTGAACAATAGTAATAATTTACAAAGTCCCCTTTTAAAATAAAAATCTATGATAATACACCAAGATTGTCATATGCATAATGTCATATCTTTCTCCCTAAACATTTTTTCTTGATTACCTTCCTTTTTATCCATATTTTCAGAATTTATAAAGGAACATATGAGGCCATCAATTCAACATTTATGTCCATCTTCTTGGGTAATATCCCCCAAGAACTGATTACTCTTTGCTATTCATATTCTTATAATTCACCTATTTCATTCTATAGTTATAAGATAATCAAAATACTTGCATGAAATATGTTTTCATGTAAATATTATATCTAATTATAAATAAGAACATCATAAAACATTAGTAACATACCATATAGATAACTTGTTGGATTTTCATGGAAATTAGAAAAGTTATTTGAAATATAGTGTTCTTTTAGTTTATGAGTCATATAGAACAGCTAAAATTATTTCTTGCCAATTGACTAGATATTTCTAGGTACTTGAAAGGTACAATTTTTTCAACTATGCTGATATTTTCCACAGTTTTTGATGTGTTGGAATATCTGCCTTAATCAAGTCCAAACTCCTTAAAATGGCTTTTCCCTTATTTCTTTTTAAAATAACTGGTCAGCCATGACAAACATAAACTCCATTAAAAATAGCTGAGGAATTTATTCAATATTTATTTGTTGACACATGGTTGATCAAGATCATGTGCATTTTTCAGCTGAAGATTTTGTTTGGATACTTTCCAATAATGCTATAGTCTCTTTTATTTCCGGTCCAAAATCATACATCAAGACTGACACTGTTTTTTTTTTCTTCTTTGAGTTTTGGCTGCAGGGTAATAATAATTCCTTTGACATATATAACCATATCTTTCTTCTTGATAATCCTATTCTTATTGTGTCTTACCTGGATAAGATTAAAGTATTTTATAAGTATAACCTTTTTTCCCCATTTGATTGTATTTGACCTCAGGATTCCAGCTCCAAGTCTTTAGTTTCTATTTTTTATTGAATTATACATATGACACTCATATAGATTTAAATGACAGTTTGATATCATTTGGGAAATGTTTTATAAGATGAAAAAGCTGTTTAATATACCTTTAGGGGAGAATGATAAAATATCCAAGTACATGAAGTTGTTATTGTTATTATCTTTGTTGCTCTTAACTTTTAAAAATAAAGTTCACATAGAAATAATTTTAGGATGTCTTTATGATACTTTTATTTATTTACAGTTGTAATTATATGAACTATTAAGAAGTTCTCTACCCCCCACCCCAAACTAAATGGAACAATTCTAAGAGCAGATTATGGAAATGAGAGAAACTTTATCCTGACCTCATATGATTTTGATTTCTTCTGCTGGGTCTCTTTTATTTTTTCATATAGCATGGAGAATATGAATATTTGGCATTCTCTGTTCATTATAATTCTATTCTTAAACTTGTAAGCATCTTTGATATAAGTAAATGATTGTGGGCAATACTTCTTTTAGTGATAATAGTCTGGTTCTAATAAGTTTATTTCTTAAAACTCTAATGGCTATTTTTAGGTCTTTATTATAGTACAGAGTTGAGATTAGTTAGTCTATGAAGATGGTGAGATTTTAACATATATTATTTCAGTGGCTATATTGTATTTTGTTAGTTTTTTTTAGTAAATGCCATTTTTAGCCTGCAATGATGACAACAATGTATATTTTTATTATTAACTTATCTTTATTCCCATCTTCTCCTTAATAGATTTTAGAAAAAAATTGGGGACACATTATTATTTTCCTTTGTTCTAATGGTTCTAAACATGTTTTATATCTATTGATCAGTAGTCTATTGCAAAGGTGGATAAAAAGACTGACTTTTGTAGTTTAATAAACATATTAGGCAACATTGAATAAATGTGTATTAGCCACCTACTCAGCTAGGGAATTTGCTCAGTTTCCTGAAGAGTAAAATGAGGGTGATCATAAGAGCAGGCAAGAATTTGCTAAGCACTTTATAAATATTGTTTCATTTGATCTTCACAAAAATCTTGTTTGTTATCATGTGTGTGTTCTTGTTAAACCAATGTTGCCACATACAGATTAGACTTTTTAAATATCCAAATTACAAATATTAAGAACTCAACTATGCAGACCATGGTTCATTTTTCTTTAAAAAATTTTTGTTACGTCAAGTTCTCAAGTATCTCCCTTCCTGAACCTCTCCTCACACTACAGAAAGCATCCTTAGACAAATATACAAAAATGTACAAAACCGTGTCATAAATGTTTCTTATTTATCAATTCTTTCCCTGGAGGTGTATATTCACAGTTATTCTTTAAGCAGTGTTTCTGTTGCCATCTATGTTTTCTTGGTTACACTTGTTTTGCTCTTCATAATTTAATTTACATCTTTTCATGGTGTTAATTTTTACTCATTCAGAAAGCACTTCAGGATCTTGTGGTGATCATTTGTCATTGCTATGTCACTTAATTATCATTGTGATTTTAGGAAAATGAATCATTTCTTCGAGTATTCTCTATACATCAGTTTTGCAAATGCTGAAATATGTATCATTCATAGAGAATTTTTTCCTGATGTGCATAAATACCAGATTTGTGCCAATCTGAATTCTAACTTTGTGGACATTAGAAATTACCTAGATTTTATTGAATTCAATAGATTTATTTTAGAGGCAGCATCAGAGCAGTAAACTAAGAGGTGAAATTAGAAACAGGAAAACCTGTAGTCAAGTACAGTTTATGACACCTATTGGCCACGTGACCCTTGGCAATTAACTTAATCCCTCAGCACCCTTGGCAATTCTCTAAGATTATCAATTTAAAGAGAAGTTACAGGCTTGAATTGATAGAGAAAAAAATCCTTACCAGGGACAGATCCATCCCTATCCTATGGATTCTATCTCATCTACATGTGTAGTTTATGTTTTCATTTTTCCTCTTTAATATATAAATATCCCTTATTAACCATTAGAGAAAAGGATTGTTTATAGTAACAATATCGCAGATATTTGCATTCCAAATGAATTATTTTGTTCACTTCATTCATGCAAAACTCAGGTCTTGCCTTGCCTATACCATACTCTCAAAGGTGGCATCAAAGTGATACTTCAATGTATAGATCAATCCTAAAATCAGAACTAAAAGTCATAAATGGGAAAAGAATGGGTTCATTCTAACAAGACAAGAAAATAAATCTCTCTGGTGCCCTGGGAGCCATCAAAATATGTCTGCTGCTGATCCCACTGACTTACTGAATCTAGGAGATGTCAGACCTGAACAGTAAAGCATCCGATTTAATTTGCTGCTGAACTGTCAGAACCATAAAGTTTGGGATGGAAGACAAATGAATGTAAATAAGTCCCTCTGATATATTTGTTTATCTAACATATTTGAAATGAAACTGCTACTTTGTGAAGTCATGAAAAGATACAGAATCTCTTCTTAATGATGACTAATGATTGCATTCCCAACAATTCTTTTGGAATATAAATTAATCGACTAGTTAGTAAAAAAACCCCAGTCTAAAGGGTCTTGTTGGGCTAAAAGCATTTAACAGAGAATACTCTCATGCCCATTAACTATAAGCACAGTGCCTCCTTTCCCCTGCTTGTTTTTCTAATCAAGGACATACTTTCTCCCCTGAGGCACGTGGGAGTTTAGCAATTACTTGCCGTTCTAACACTAGGCAATTTCTTCTGGGACTGCAATCTGTTAGAGTTCAATTTTCTCAGCCACAGACGAAATGATCAGAATGAATTCATTCCTTCAGAGTGAAACTGAGTGAATAAACTAAATGTGATTGAAATGAACTTATGTGGCACTCATACATAAATCAACAGATTTCCTGTGCACCCATCGTGGCTTGTACACACCAATGGCAGGAGCTGCATACTTGGAACTTTGAGAGTTTATTTTGCATTAAAAAAAAAAGTGTTCCTCTGGGAGTCAGAGAGCTGGGTTCGGATTGTGATTATCTTCTTACTGCCTGCGTTACCTTGAGCAAGACACTGAGCCCCAACCTCAGTTTCCTTATCTATAAAATAAGCAGGTTAACCTAGATGACTTCTGAGGCCACTTCTAGTGGTCAGTTTATGATCATTTCTTCAAATTTCCATGAAAAGATAATATTTATTTCATAATCTTATTAGTCATTGATAACCCAAATAAGATGCCATTGGAAATTTCAAGTATGACATTTAGAATAAATGCTCCTTGAGCTAATTGCATGTTTCATTTTCCTCCTTGCATCTTCAGGATCTAGCATAGTCCTTGGAACATAAAAAACACTTAATAAATGCTATTGAATTAGATTAAATTAATTTAAAGTAAATATTTACTCTAAAACAAATAGCAAAAATTAGATACCCTTTGCAAAGAAAAGCTGTTTTCATAATATTTTTAAAACACTCCTGAAACAGAGATAATTACCTATAGTTATGTAGATAAAATACCTTTGTCCTTAAGCATATGTGTAAGGAAGGTAGAGGAGGTGAGTAGGGACAAAATGTACAGCAAAGCATGTATAGAAGATCTTTCTACAATATATTCAGTGGTAATTGTATTTTTTAAGTAATTAAGAAAAAATTTAAAAAATAAGAAAAAGTAATTAAGATATTTAACCCGTGATTGGGTAATATTTGAGCACAGAGTAATGTTATTAAGGAAGAAAATAAATGTAGGAACAGATAAGTTCTCCTCTATATACTTTCCAGCCTTCATAACTTTGTTCTGGATTTTCTCTAAGCTGACAAGGACCTTAATTACATTTTCCATCAACCCATTAAATTCAAACTAATCCTTTAAAACATAAGCAAAATGTCACTTTCCCCAGGTAGCATTATAGGATTCCTCTGATTGGTAATAACCACAATCAGCCACCCACCATAGCTTCTACTTCTATTAACTTCTTTGAAGTTACTTTGAAGTAAAGGTATTAGTGCATAGTCCTTTTCCTGGTATACTATTACTTGTATTAGAAAAAAAATTACTAGATCCTATACTTTTTACGTCCAGAGCACTTAATATGATGGTCTGCACATAGTAGATAAGAGAATGGGATGGAATAAAGTAGAGTGGAATGGATTAGTAGAATCCCATAGGCTGAAAAATGACTCAACAATAACAAAATGCAAGCTGAATTTGGACTTTCTCCTAGATTCAAAAGGGTACTAGGGAGCAGTAGAGTGGCAGGGTAAATCCTATTCTACAGGAAGATTGCTTTCCTAGCTATGTGGGAGATGGATTGGAGAACTATGAGTCTGGAAACTGGGAAGCAATGGATTTCCAAAAGAAAAGTACTTTATGGAAAATACTCTAAGTTTACAAATCTTCTCTGTTGGCTGAGAATTGGCGATTGTTAGTAGATGCAGGTGATTGTTGTAAAAATGAGATTTAGCACATGTTCAAAGGGAGGGAGAAATGGAAAAAAAATGTGGGCAGATGTTGATGTGCCAAAGTAGAAGCTAAAGACTAGAAGATTAGTGGTGAAAACAGTAGAATTTTGTATTTGTATTTTTTTTTTGTTTTTGACAATTAAATGAGAGCAAGAGGTCCTGAAACATACAGGATATTAAAAAATAATAATTCAAGTCACCAAAGAAAAATAGAATAAGTGAGAAGCTGAGATCCTCTTACAGGTGCTGGCTATGATAATTAACTAAGCCTACTAATTAAAGTCACTTAGCAGGTGGGACTAGCTGCAAAGAAAAGTGGCTACCGAAGCAGGGGAACCACCTGGGGAGTCTATGACATCTAAAGTGGAGAGCTTCCTGCCAAGCTTTGCTTCCCGTGAGCAAGGGGAATAAAACAAACATGTTGGAGGATTGTGGAGGAGCCAAGGCTCTGGGCTTTTTTTCAGCACCTGGAAGCTTCAGATTGGGTTCTAAATGGTTCTGGGAAGACACCAGAATGAGATTAAATTAAGCTGTGATTAAAAACAGTTTAAGTTAGTCAGGAAGGTAATGATTTGTATCCTGGTGGTGAATCTAGGGTTGTTTTTTTTTTTAAGTACTCACTTCTGGGAGTATATATTTTGCTTCTTCTTGGCAGGATCAGATTCAACCCAATTGTTTTTAATGAAATGTATAGTGTATTTTTCTTGCCTCTGGATTGTGTTTTAAATCCCTGATCAATGTCCATTGTTCATCCTGGAAAGAAAGCTTTAGTGTTCGAGTGTAGTATCTAATAAAGAAACATTGTCATGTGGGGACAGCTGCTGCCACTCACAACATACATAGTCCTAAAAATGATGACCAACCACCTCTGGAGATAATATTTTAACAAGAAAACCCTCATCTAGCAATGGTAAATATTATGTAAATTAAATTTATCAAGAGAGAAAGTAACTTCCTTATAGAATATACTCTAGTAGGATGTAAGCTTCTTAAGTGTAAAAATGATTTTATTTAGCCCCAAGGTCCAGCATATGGGAGACACAATCAAAAAGTATTTTATTTAATGAGGATTAACTGAAGAAAATTGTGATCCTGAACATCTCAGACTGAAAATATAGAAGAAAAATTATTAAAATTATGAAATTAATGTCAGGACGTTAGAACTATGAAGCTTGAAAGAGAAAAAAATTTCAATTACAAGGAAGTTCTGTTTTATGTAATAGTAAACTTAAAGATCTCTATTCCAAGAAATGTTAAGGGCTAAAAAAAATATGAATATGTTCAGAAGACTAGTAATAGGAAACTGTACAATAGAAAAAAGAATACTGACTCTGGGATCCAGTTATCTGACTTCAAATCCTACCTCTGATACTTCTTCTTGTAAGTTTATTGGACAATGAGCCCTATTCAGTATAATAGATCTTGTGATTTTATGTTCTTAACAACAGAATAGTGCCAGCAATAAGCTACACTGACATTCCAAAGATCATATTACTCAAGAATGGGGAGGTTCATCACAATTAAGTTTGCCATTTTGGGATTAATTCTTTGGCCATTGAAATCCATGAAACAAATGGGAAAAAATAATCTTAGATACATAGGAAGCCTTTTCCCCTCCGTTTCCAAAATTTCAGTAGCTGCTTCCTAGAAAATGTGACAAAGGATGATAAAAATCATACTTTTCATATGACTTTTAAATATTAACTTGACTATTGCTCCTTTAAATATAAGATCCTTGCTCCCCAAGCAATGAGTAGACATAATAATGTAGTTAATAAATCATATATATAAGGATTGAGATAAGTTAATGGATTTCTAAAATCACTGATTTGGGAGTTCCCTTCCATAATGCAGATGCCCCACCTCATTCATACCTGCCCATGCTGAGAGACTCTTATTTGTGTTCTCAGTGGATCCTACTGTTGTTGTTCAGTCACTTTTACTTGTGGCTGAATATTCTTGACTCCATTTGGGGTTTTCTTGCAAAGATATGAGATTGCTTTGCAATTTATTTCTCCAGCTCATTTTACAGATGAAGAAACTGAAGCAAACAGGGTTAACTGATTAGCCCAGGGTCTCTCAGCCAGTAAAGGTCTGAGGACAGATTTGAACTCAGAAAGATGAGTCTTCCTGTCTTCAATCCTGGCACTCTATCCACCAAAAGCTCTGTTGATATACTATTGATATTATACTGGCTTTTTCACAATCTGGATATTTTTGCCATAGACCACACTAAGAAGTAGAATGATGGGCAGATGACACGGCAAGAGTCATTCTTGTGATGTCAGGATGAAATGAGGAAGCCCCAGAGTATTGGATGAAACTTAGGAAGTAATTACCAAAGCTTATGGTAATGAGGTCAAAAAGGATGGGTAGTCATGAGCGGTTTACCATCTGAGTCTTTGGAGGGATGTTAGATAGATAGCTATTGAATTTTTTGAGCATTTAAGGATGCCTTCTTTTGAAATCCATTCAATTCCATTCGATCTAAGTCTGAAATCATTTCAGGTTCTATATGAAACTTTATATTATGGCTCACTCTCTTTGAGCCATGTGGATTTTGAAGTGTTGTGGCTGGGGAAACTACATTCCCCAGCATGTCCCAGGGTTTCCTCCCCTCTACTTCCTGGTGTGGGATTGGTCTTGAGTTGGACCAATCCCATGTAGGGGAGAAGCCATGCCCCCTAATTCCAGACACACGATGATAGATAGATAGATAGATAGATAGATAGATAGATACATAGATACATAGATACATAGATACATAGATACATAGATACATAGATACATAGATACATAGATAGAGATATAAGGACCAGTCCTGCACCTGGGAGCAGCCTTTGAATCTGAGAAGATTCAGAGGAGGGACGGGGACTCTAGTCAATTTCAGCTAGGGAACTCTGGTGGTTTGGGTTTCTTTTCTTTTAATAAAGTTTTAAAAAAGAAATCAGTCAGATTTTTTTTTCTTTTAGCTTTTTTCTATAGCCAGGATATACATCTGCATCTAAGTATATTGTAGGTCACCCTGAGGGGTTTTTATGTGACTCTTCTATATTGTCACTGACTCAAATTCATTTTCCCCTACCTTCTATTTTTTCCTTCTTATTAGTAATAATTAGCTTTAACATTTACTTTAAATGTATGGCAAGAAAAGAAACTCCACATGTTACCTCTAAAACTTAAGAGACACAAATCTTCTTAATGATGTTGGTCTTTAGAGAGAGACTTAGTCTTAATTCACTTCCTATATAGTATTACTATCACTAGTTTATATCCAATTTTGGCATTCCTACCAGATAAATCCTTGTCTTGGCTACCATAGGATTTGATCCAGAAGGTTACCTCTTAATGCCACTTTTTGCTCTGTGTGGGATCATTTCCAAAGTAACTGAAAATCCCAAACTGTGAAATTCTAGGACACTTTCACAGTCTTTCAAAACCCACAAGACTGTAGACACCAATCTTTTAATTTTGAAGAGAAAAGAAAAGAAAAAAAAAAGATGAGAAGTACAAGGACTAAGGTCCATTTTTTTCATGGAAGAAAGTGGATCCGAGGAAAGAAGCTGATGCCTTTCCCCTTTAAGCATTGTTTCTCATGAGGCTCTAAGGAGCCACCAGAGAATAGCTGATGAGAAAATGGCTAAAGAACTTAGAACAAGACTGGCTCAAGCATTATTGAAGATGTCATTATATCTGACTATGCTATGCAGTTAATAAACATTAAAAAATAAAGAGTCTCACCTATGTACAATATGAGCAGACCAGAACACGTTAAAGAATGTCTCCTTATGCTCCATAGTCTCTCTAAGAATTCCCATTCCATTCCATTATGACTCTCCCAGAAGCCTCTCTAGATGGAGAGGAGCCATCCAAGACTATCTGAACCCTCCCCTGCTACTTACATCCCACTTCTCTTTAACACCCACACATATATACACACTTATTTAAGCTAAAAAGGGAAATTAATGAGCATGTTCTCAAACAAATGAAGATAACATGACCTAATATTAAGAAAAGTCATTTAAATAAGGGGTTATTTTTCTTAATTAAAAAATTCCCAAGCATTAAGTTCTCAATTAGAAAGACATAGTTAATTAGAAACACTTTTCCCCTCGGTAAGAAAAAACAAAATAATCACCCATTTTACCAAGACCAAAGACTCTCAGTCTTTAAGTAGCTCCCATAGGAAAACTGAGCTTTCTTTTCCAGTCTTAAATCAGAGTTTGTGTCTTGAAGAGAAACTCTTAAACCATGATAATTTTCTTTTAACATATAGTTATAATTTTTTTTATTTTCTAGTAACAAGTATTATTTTTATATTCACCCCCTTGCTCTCCCCATTAAGCAAAATTTTAAAATATGGGAAATGTTTCTCACTACATAGTGCAACAAAATAAATATGTTTGCAAATATATGCTTATTTCTAAATGTTCTACAAGTTCATCATATATTTCTCAAGAGGGGAAAGCCTATTTTCTGACCTAGTTAATTCCCAATTCTGACAGTGCCTCTATGAGTTTAGCAAATTCACTTCACCTCAGTTGGCTCATGGATCAAGTGTGGAAATGGACCTTTAAAGCCATTTATTCCTCACTTTGTAGATGAAGAAAAATGCCAAGAAAAGTTAAGGAATGTGCCCAAAGTCCCTCAAGCAGTAAGTTGGAGATGACAGTTGAGTCAGGGCTATTTGATTCCAAATCCAGAACGTTCATCTGGACATGTTTCCTATGGATGCTTCTGGAAAGGAACTGAAGTGAATCCCCAAAGAAGATAGCAGAGTCTCTCAAAGAAGAGATTTAGGATTGTCTCTCTCTCTCTCTCTCTCTCTCTCTCTCTCTCTCTCTCTCTCTCTCTCTCTCTCACACACACACACACACACACACACACACACACACACACACACACACACAAAAATAGCACTGTGCATCGAAATAAATTCCAAGACTTTTACTTTCCCTGGGTCAAAAAGCAAGCCCCTTTCTAGCATAATTTTTTAAAGGAAATAAAGAACCTTGGCAAGTTTTGGATCTTGAAAACTGAATGCACAATAGTCCTATATGAATGATCTATCACACTACAGGAAAACAAGACTTAGAAGATGAATAACAAATAGAGTCTTCTTTTCTTCTTCTCCCTGAAGTGGCTGTTGGCAATGTTGGCCTCAAACAGGCACTTAATTCATATTCAAAGAATGGTATAATGAAAAGAAACAAAATATAGGAATTCAGAAAGTCATAAATTATGTACAATAGGGTTTTTTTCTATCTTGCTCAGTAATATCAATTGTATTCTGCCTCAAACTGCAGAGTTATGAATTTGCCTTCCAAGCTGCATAATGATGAATGTAACTTCCCTTTGACAACAAGAGAATTATGGAGGCTAATTGCTATTTTTTCTCTAAGCTACTATTTGCCTAAAGGATACATTATTTGAAGAAGTTGCTTCTTTAGAATGCAGTCTTATCACATTACATACACGTATACTATGTTTTTATTGTTTTTTTGCATTAAGTGTGGGAGAAATAAATATCAGTAGACCAACAAAGGCAAGCTTAGAAAACAAAATACAGAGCACCTGCCATTTTTGGTTTTGGTATCTGTTATTATATTAGTGTATGGAACTACCAGTTCTCTTTCACCACTGCATACCTATAACTATGATTTATATTTTTAAAGAATTTCCTGAAGGCCAATGAAAGAATAAGTGACTTGTCTGTGCAGATACCAAGTTTGAATCTCTGCCTTTTTCTGACCTTTTCCCTTTTTCTCATGTCCCCCAACCCCTTCCAGTGAAGGCAGATCAACATAGAACATAATATAGACAACAAGAACTGTCATCAAGAAAAAGTAGGTTCAAATCCTTCCCTGAGATAATTGTGTTACACTTAACCTACATGAGCTTCAGTTTCTTCATTTGTTAAATTAGGGGGGTTGGACTCAATTGTATCTTAATTCTCTTGCTGATCTATGCCATGATCCATGTTTACATCTTACAGTCCCAGAGAGTTGTTTGGGGCATTGAAGATTAAGTAATGTTCCCACGATAAGACAGCCCACATGTGGCTTAAGTTTTACTGAAAATTTATGAGACATTTTAATGTGTCACCTTTTTAACCTCACTACTTCACATTGCTATTATTTTTGTTATAAATACAAATATTAAAAAAACCTATTTGTATTTCCTATACCAAGTTTGTTCAATGGCACTAATTCTAATAACTTGCTTTCATAGTCATAGGTTAAAAATAGATGAATTTTTTAAAGAAAACAGGAAGTATTCTGATTTTCCTTATGTTCTGTCAAAACCTTTTTCATTTCCTAGTATTTAGGTAATATATCCCAAAGCATGATATTTAAAAGCAGATATTATGAAATACACTATCATTGTCCATTACCTGTACTTGTCCAGGACAATGACCTAAGTAGAATTTCACTTAAGTTGTTTAAATTCTGTTGTTTCCCTGGTCTTCCATTTATCCTGCATAACCCAAATTAATTTTCCAAATGCACAGAGGTCACCTTTCTGATGTAATAAGGTTAATATTATTCAATATTATAATGCCAACATGATAGGAGATTTCTAGAGGAGTATCAGTGCTCTGGCTTTGTCCTTGTTCAAAATAATATTTCAATGTATTACTTGGAAAATAAAACAAACTTAAAATTAGAAAAATAGTTACGTGGATAGGATATCAAATGATATATTTAATCTTCCCCTATATCTCAAATGCGTATTCATTCTTTCTAAAGTTCTTTTCAGTAATGACAATCACAACTTATCCATAATGATCATTCTGTGAGACTTTTATTCACATTCTCCCAAAAGTTCACCCCAGATAATCCATCCAACATTATTGAAGTTTTCCTCCCTTTTACCCAACATCGTCAGTGGAACCCACTTGGTATCTACCCATCATTCCTTGTCCCTGTCAGGTCCAGCCCATCTTTTTCTCTGTCATGTAATTTTTTCATTGATACTCTTTATTTGTATTCTCCTATAACAAATAAAATTTTCATTCCCACACTTTTTAAATCTACAGAGTTTGAAGCCCCCTCAGATATGGTATGTGTGTGTGTGTTTTTTTCCCCTCATTGTCCTGTATTTGATGCTTCTCTTTAGTTCTTCAGATATGGTAGAGTTCGACATCAGGTTCCCATACAGCAATACCAGTAAAACATGTAACTGAAAATGTGGACCTTTGTGCTTTATGGGAAGCTCGGCTAGTAAAAGTGCCGACCAGTTGTACAAAAGCAATTCAGCCTGCTGACTTCTGCCTGTTAAACTCTCATCCTTTTCCATTGGGTTTATGGATTGTCAGATCTTTGTGTGTGTGTGATGCACATATAATGTATGTATATATAAACATATACATTTATACATATGCATATGTATATACTCATGCACATATATGTATATATTATTGTTGGTGTTAAGTTACTTCACTCGTGTCTGATTCTTCTGGACCCCATTTTGGACTTTTCATGGCACAGATACTGGAGTAGTTTGCCTTTTCCTTCTCCAATTCTTAGGGTTAAATGACTTCCTTAGAGTCACATACCTAGTAAGTGTCTGAGGCTGGATTTGAGATTATAAAGATGAGTATTTGTGATTCTAAGCCTAGGGCTCTGTGCTCTCTAGAACGCAGCCCTCTCTCTGTCTCTCTCTGTCTCTTTCTCTGTCTCTCTGTCTCTCTCCCTCTCTCTGTCTCTCTTTCTCTGTCTTTTTGTCCTTTCTCTCTGTCTCTCTGTCTATCTGTCTGTCTCTCTCTTCGTCCTCTCTGTCTCTCTGTCTATCTGTCTGTCTCTCTCTTTGTCCTTTCTGTCTCTCTGTCTGTCTCTCTCCCTCTGTCTATCTCGCTGTCTGTTTCTATCTGACTGTCTGTCTCTATGCTCTGTGTGTGTGTCTCTCTCTTTGTCTCTCTCTTGGTCCTCTCTCTGTCTCTCTCTGTCTCTCTGTCTGTCTCTGACTCTGTCACTCTGTCTCTCTGTCTCTGTCTGTCTGTCTCTCTCTCTCTCTCTCTTTGTCCTCTCTCTGTCTCTCTGTGTTTCTGTCTCTGTGTGTCTCTCAGTCTCTATCTGTCTGTTTCTCTGTGTCTCTCTGTCTCTTTCTGTCCTTCTCTGTCTCTTTTTCTATGTCTCTCTCTCGCTCTTTGTCTCTCTCTCTCCCTCCTCCTTCTCTGTGTCTATTTCTCTCTTCCATCTCTGTGCCTCTCTCTATCTATCTCTCTTTCCTTAGTCTCTGTCTCTGTTTCTCTCTCTCTCTCTCTCTCTGTCTCTCTTTTTGTCCTCTTTCTGTTTCTCTCTCTCTGTCTCTTTCCTCCATCTCTGTGTCTGTGTGTGTGTCTCTCTCCATCTTTGTGTCTCTCTCTGTCTCTCTGTGTCTCTCCATCTCTTTCTCTGTCTCTGTCTCTCTTTCTGTCTGTCTGCCTCTCTTTGTCTCTCTGTCTCTTTCTGTCTCTCTGTCTCTTTTTCTATGTCTCTGTCTCTCTTTATGTCTCTACCCAGTCTCTCTGTCTCTCTAAATATATATGTGTGTGTATTTATATGCGAATGTATGTATATCATAATACCTTTTTAAGGGCCTTTTGATATTTAGAGATAGAAAGGAATAAATATGTATGGAGTGTTTTTGTTTAAAGAAAGAATATCTGTATTCACTGCAAAGGATGTACAGTGAGCATTTTGATAAGTAAACAAAGCAGCAAGTGCCTCTGTTTTTTTTAAACCATATATATATATATATGTGTGTATGAAAGTATCACAACATTCAAATGGAGTTTAAATAGTTTTAGACAATGAATGAAATGTGATAGAATTATAAAGATTCAACATTTTTTGTTAAAAAGGAATAATGACACGTTGTGTGGGGAAAATAGCATGTTATAGAATGGTAAAGAAAGATCTTTCATTTTTAGAACACAGGAAAAAATATGAGAAAAAGAATTGCTGCTACTGGGACAACAAGGAGGTTTTGACTATAGTGAAGTCGGAAGAGGCGTAAGAAATTCAAGTGTCATCACTAATTTCATATAGAAGTTTTATGGCAACAGTGGGTAGAGGTTATGAAATGATTTAAAAGAGAAGCTTCTGTTTGATAAGTTGAATGAGAAGAGAGGTGATAATATAGTGGGTACAAACACAGGACTGAGTGTTAGGAAGATATGAGTTCAAAACCAATCTGAAGTACTTATTAGCTGGATGGCCCCGGAAAGGGACAACCTTTCTCAGCTTCAGATTCTTCATCTGTAGATAATAGCTCCTTCTTTATAGGATTATTTTGAGGATAACGTGTGACGATTTGTATAATGCTTTGCAAAAAATGAAAGTGCCATAAAATGATAGCTATTAGATGATGATGATTCAAACAGAGAACATTTACTAAGGAATTCCATATGAGATAGAACCTTCTATATGATTTTTTGCTTTAGCTTCAATATCAAGACATAATACTTTTGCATTCATATTAGTTTGTATTATCTGTGCATGATTCCAAATATCTGTGAGTGACTTTTCTTGTTTAAAAAATCATTGCTTTTATTTATTGAAACTTAAGCATTTTTAAAGTAGGGACTTCTGTACATGATTATTAAATTAAATCTGTTAATAAATATTGTTATAACAACACCAACTGGATAGTTACATCTGTCATTTGTTACAAAATACAAGATAAATTCTAAACTGAAGAAACTTCAATTTATCCCTGTGAATAAAATGGAGTTATGACAGAACCTCCCTCATTAAACTAGAAGCCAAGTACAACCAGGAAAGATCTAAGTTCAGAATATTCACAAAGTTTTGTTTTTATTTCAGTCATGTGCATACATAATTTCAGTTAGGTGGGAAGGTGAGGAGGATTTATTAGACATTTCATTGTATAAAATGCCACTGTTACAAAAGCATCAAGAACTCGGGCTCTGCCCTCAAGGTGATCACATTTTAATGGCAGTAACAATAAGCAGTTTACCATATTTATATACAAATATGTGTAATTGTGTGTTTATATTTCTGAGCAAACAAGGAAGGGAGAGACAGACAGACAGAGAGTGGGAGTGAGAGAGATAGACATAGAGAGGAACAGAGAGAGAGACTGGGAGAGGGAAGGAGGGAGAGAAAGACAGACAGACAGACAGACAGAGAGGCAGAGGAGGAGTAGTGTACTTAAATAAACAATAATCTGAAAGGATAGTGGGAAAAGCCTGCGGCAGAAATAGGATTTGTTTTAATAAATAAATAATTATTAAGTACTTAATATGTGCCAGACAGTGTACCAGACACCAGAGATAAAGAGAAAGGCTAATGCTTGTCTCTGCTCTTAAGAGTTAACTATAATTGGGGAGACAAAATGAAAACAATTCTGAACAAATAAACTATGTAAAGGTTAAGTTGGAACAAATCCATTTCAGGAAGAAGCTATAGAATTAAGAAGGATTGGATGAAACTTCCTATAAGACTAAAGAATATGGGCTTTCTAGTTGGGAATGAATGGAAGCCAGGGAGCAGAGCAGAGATGAGGAAGGAGATCACTCCAGGTATGGGCAACAGCCAGTAAAAATGGACTGAATCAAGACAGGGGTTGCCTTGTGTGAGGAACATATGGAGGCCAGTGTTAATGGATTGTAGAGTAAATAGTGAGGAAGGGGATGTTATAAAGTTTTAAAAAGAGGGAGGATCAGATATTAAGGAAAGCTTTAATAGACTATTGAAAGAAGACATGGAAAAGTCAAATATGAGGAATGAAGATATTTCAGATATAAGTACAATAGTCTATTGTGTGGGGGTTTATTATAGAGGGACAGTGAGTGATGAAGGGAATATATTTGAAAATGATTATTATGTTAAAGACAAAAAGCTTCAATTAAATAAAAAATAAAATATATAAAAGGTTAAAATGTGAACTTTTTTATGATCGTAGAGTATGATATGACATTTTATCTGTTAGGTAAGTTCCCTAGCTGTATTCTAACCAGTCACCTTAGAAATTAGTGAGAAGGCATTTTCCATAGCTAATTGAGCAAAAATAAAATGTTTTTTTGTGTGTCTTTTTTAAAATTCTGTTTTAAAACATCAGTTGAAAAGTATTCAGAATAAAACTTTTACTCAGAAAGCACTGCAAGCTAGCAGTCACATTTGGGACAAGGTTAATTTCTACCACTTTAAAGATAGACTTTGAGGACAGAGACCGTTTTCTCAAAATTGGCCTTATAATTGAAATCCCAAGTAGGTTAAATACAAATACCAAGCCAAAATTAGAAATGTAATGCAATCTTAAAAGAAGAAATAAGCAGAGATT
The DNA here is from genome assembly GCF_016433145.1 of Gracilinanus agilis. Taxonomy (NCBI): domain Eukaryota; kingdom Metazoa; phylum Chordata; class Mammalia; order Didelphimorphia; family Didelphidae; genus Gracilinanus; species Gracilinanus agilis. The sequence continues at coordinate 246,015,662 of NC_058134.1, forward strand.
CAAGTGCCCAGCTCAAATGCATGAAATGATTGGACAATTGTTACTAAATAATTTCATTTTAAAATGCATTTCAGGAATAATGATTAGAATAAAATTGAGGGGTTATATGTACAAAAATCTTTATTGCTTCCCTATTGCTATCTGAATAAAATTCAAACTTCGTAGTGACAATTTAAGACTCTCTATCTGACCCTAATCTATTTTTCTAATACCCATTTCCCATTACTCCTCTCCTTCCTAATTTCTAGCCAAAAAGAACTCTACAGTTCTTTAAATGTCTTCTTAACTTTCCTATCTTCTGTTGAAAGGCAGCGTACAACATTGGAAGTATTTTAAGGAATTTATTTAATGTCTGCTCTGTCTCCTTAGGAGCAGAATTTCTAGGTTAGAGGAAGTTAAGTAATCTCACTCGGTTTGCTTTAAGAGACAGAGCAGATAGCTCTCACCCTCCATCACTTTAAGAGCGAATTCAGTTAGTTCTAGGCTCCAGTCTCTCTAACTTCCTTGGGAGCAGGTTTCTGGATCATTCTCTCAGACTAAGAAGATCTGTTAGTGACTTGTGACTTTGAGAGTTTGATATGCACATACAGAGCTAAGAAAGAGTGTGTTTACTGAGAGCTTTTCTCCTGAAGGGAGAAGCTGCTGCCAGAGGGGGCTCTGTCCACTCTTTCTGACTCAGGAGCGGGTCAGTGTCTGGGTCAATGTCTCTCTGCCAAGAGATTCTGAAAATTATATCTGACAGTTGGCTTCATGGAGTTTTTGGTTTTTCATATATTACTTTAAAGAATTCATTATCAATTCATTATCAAAAAAGTTCATCGTTTAGCATAGGTGTAGTTAGATAGAATTTAAAACTTAGTTTAGTGAGAATAGTGTAAGGAGGCCTTTTCGCAGGCAAGAAAAAGCTGCAAAGAATTAGTTTGTTTTTTTTTGGGAGGGGAGTTTATTTAGAGATTTTAGTATAAGGTTAAGAGATTTCCAATCCTATTCCTAACTCCTAGTTTCTATACATCTATTTCCTCTCCCTACCTATTCTCATAGAACAAATGAATGAGGGTTATATGAAACTGCTTCTGGCCTTCCATCCACTGCCTACAAATTAGTTTAACTCCTGAAAGTTTTAGTTTACCCTAACTGCTTAAAGATATTTATCAACCAACTATCAATATTATTACCAATAACAGCCTCAGTTTACTCATAACAGAAGGGACATTAGATAATGGATTCAGAGGATATGAGTCTGAATTTTGGCATGCCATATAAACTCATTGGACCTTCTTTCTCTCGTTTATAAAATGTGTTTCATTTCAAATGCAAATCTACATTCTATAAATGTTTTCTTCCCACTTCATCTTCATCTTTACCAGTCCATTACAACCTACTATTAGTCAGTCCCTAATTCAAATATTACTTCTTTAATGAAACCTTCTGCAAATGACTAAGTCTTATTTGTGCCACTAAAGAGAAATCACTTAACCTCTCAGCCTCAGTTTTACCACATGTAAAATGAGGATGGTAATGCACATAGAACCTTCTTCAAAGAGTTATTTTGAAGAGCAAATAACTTATAAAAAGTTATTTAAAAATTTCAAGTGCTAGGCCAATGAAAAGTATTATAAATCCATTCTATTTTTCTATGATCATACAATCCTAATTACTTCTAGTCAAGATCCCAATTCCTACCTTGCTGTTCCATTTTTGCATCTTTAATTGAGGTTTCATATTATTGTATTAGGATTATCTATTTTTCCTCTGAGACTCTAAGTTTCTCTGAGGCACTGATTAATAATATAGATGTGTGTTTGTACATATATATGTATGTATATATCTATGTGTTTATAGATCTATAGAAACAGATAAACATATCTATATAGCTATACATATCTATTGGACAGTTAGATGGTGCACTGAATAGAGTGCCAAACCTGGGCACAGGAAGACTCATCTTTCTGAGTTCAAATCTTGCTTCAGACACTTATTAATTATGGAACCCTGGGCAAGTTGCCTAACTCTGCCTCAGTTTTCTCATCTTTAAAATAAACTGGAGAAGGAAATGGCAAACCACTCCAGTCTTTGCCAACAAAAAAGCAAAATCAAATAGAATCATGAAGAGTTAGATGGAACTAAAATGATTAGACAACAACAATGCATATATAAATTCTATAGTCAGATGCACATACATTTATAAACAAATACATATTTATATATTTGTGTGTAGATGTAGAAAAAAGATATAGACAGCACCCTTTGCCTTTAACAAACTTTGTTATTATTTTTTTGATCCTTTTAACAACTTTGTAAGTTGTTAAATTAGCCCCATTTTGAAATTGAGAACAATGATTATACCATTAGAAATTATGAACAAGATGATCACAAAAAAAATCAGGAGTGAATAGAAGTAGGAGAATATCATACACAGAGACAGCAATGAACTATGATGATCAACTGAATAATTTATCTACTAACAGCAAGTCAAGAATCCAGAGAAATTCCAAGGCTTTTATGAAGAAAAAGGTTATCTAGGGCTAAAGAAAGAACTGACAGAAACTGAGTACAAATTGAATTACAGCATTCTTTTTATTTCCTCCATTAATTGTTTTCTAATTGGTTTAAATATGTCTTCTTTCACACAATGAACATGGAAATTGATATTATTTGATAACACATGTACAAGCTATATCATATTACCTGTCATCTTAGTCAGGAAAGTAGGGTGGGAGGGAGAGAGGGAATATGGATTGTGAAATTCCAGATGAATATACACTGAAAAGTCCAACCTAAAAGAAAAAGTACAGATAACAAAATATTCATAAAAATATTTGGGAGGATCAAAGAAACAAAATATGTAATGAAGGTCCCAAAATTTGGAAATGCTTGTACAAGCCACAAAATGTTAATGTGTTTGCATATTATTGTTCTTTAAGAAGTGATGAATATAAGAAATGTAAAGAAACGTGGGAAGATATGAATTGATTCAGAGAAATGAATGAGCTAAGAAATAGTATACACAATGACTAGAATGACATAAATAAAAATCTCCTATTAAATACAAGGATCAAGGAAAGTTTATTAAATAAACTTCATTCCTTACTTTAGTGACAGGAAACAGGAGATGTAGAATGCTTAATATTTTGATAGAGTGGGGTATAGAATTGGGGAAAATGACAAAAATATCCCACCAGATCAGTGACTGCCTTTCTTTTGCTGCGTCTATGTCTCTGTGTCTGTTTCCCTGTTTGTGTCTTATCTCTTTCCCAAAACCTTTTTGTCTTATGTCATTCTTGTTCATATCTTCTCAGGTTTTATAAAAGGCATTAACCTGATATGGTGGGGACCTTCCACAATTTTTTGTGACTTGCTAAGAATACCTGTGATTTTGTAATTAAAATTTAAAGTATGATGGGTCATTTTATTGACTTTCCTTCTAGCCATTATGTGAGAGCAGGAGTGGTTCAAGCAAGCCATTGGTCTTCTCTCTAGTAGTTATGCTTTGCTTAAAGTAATTCAAGCCTTTTTATTCCTTAAGGATTCAAAGTTCTGTCTGGGACTTGAACATCCAAATAAAACAAAACAAATTAAAAATGATAAAATGTTTCCTGTATCTGAGATGGGTGAAACCTAGAATCTCAACTGCTCCTGTTGAATATCACCATCATCATCAATCAACAGAACACTGTTTTTCAGCAAGGTGACCCAGTGGATAAAGAATTGGATTGAGGACAAGAAGACAGGGTGATATTGAGACTCAGAAATTTAACAGATTGGGGATTTCAAGCAAGTCACTTTCCCCATTTCTGGCTCAGTTTCACCATATGTAAAATGGTGATAATTCTAGCAACTATCTCACAAGGTTTATGTGAACATCAAATGAGATAACATTTGCAAAGTGCTTTGCATAACTACCTTAAAGTATTATATAAATACTAGCTATTATCATTGTTATTAAGCTTAGAGGACAATAACTCTTCCATACTGGTATGTTTCCTTTGGTTTCAAAATCCAATTTTCATATTTTACCTCTTTTTCATTCTTCAATTTATGATGTGTATACTTAAAAGGTTTCAGCCCAGTAGAATATAAACATCTTGAGAATAAAGACTGCTTTATTTTTGTCTTTAGATTTTCAGAGATTTTGGAAATATATTTTTATAATAATAATAATAATAATAATAATAATAATGACAGCAATAGCTAGCATTTTTATAATATCTACCAAGGACCAAATGCTTTATGACTATTATATCATTTGATCATTACAATAATATTTTTTTAAACCCTTACCTTCTGTCTTGAAATCAATACTGTGAATTGGCTCCAAGGCAGAAGAGTGGTAAGGGTAGGCAATGGGGGTCAAGTGACTTGCCCAGGATCACACAACTGGGAAGTCTCTGAGGTCAGATTTGAACCCAGGATCTCCCATCTCTAGGCCTGGCTCTCAATCCACTGAGCTACCCAACTTCCCCCCACCCCTTACAACAATATTAACAGGTAGATGTTTTTATTTTACATTTGAGAAAATTAAAGCAACCACGGTTAAGTTAATTACTGAAGTTCAGCCAGTCAGTAAATCTGAGGCCGAGTTTGATCTCAAATCTTCCTGACTCTAGGCCCAGCCCTCTATCTACTGAATCACCTAGTTATGTAGACCAGGTAATTAATAAAATTTTAATTGGAATAATTTCTTTTGAATTAGATTATATTGACTGTTTAGATTGAATTCAATTTTCCTGACCTGAATTTGATGAAATTGACTTGAATTTAATTGGTTTGTATTCTGAAAGATTAATTATAAATAAATGTAATTAAAGTGGGTTAGATTCAGCTGGCAAGATTTGGACTAGATCAAAGTGGATTGAATTGGATTGGATTGAATTGGAAAGATAGAGCTATACAGATATTTAATTTTGACACCAAGATTCATACATGATCCCTAAAAAGTGTCATCCCACCTAGCTCATAGTCCTCTTCTTCAGTGTTTGGTCTCTATTTTTATAGATTTTTAAAAAAAAAATTCAGATATTTAATATCAACCTGAGAATATTTTAGATATATTTTATATTTTAGTTCACTTAAAGAGCCCAAAGCTCTTTCCTTTCCTTTTTTTTTTTTTGGTCTATTTACAGTTTTATTTGGGGGTTTGGGTTTTATAAGAATATTCTATGTTTTCTTTGTCTGTTTGTTTTATTTTTAATATTTTATTTTTTTTGAAAAATTTTCCATGATTTCATGTTTTACTTTCCCCTTCACCCCTTTGTACCTCCCCCATATTCAACCACTGGTTTTAACATGTGTGATCAATCAAGACTTATTTACATATTATTGATAGTTGCATTGGTGTGGTCGTTTCTGGTCTACATCCCCAATCATGCCCACATCAACCCATGTGTTCAAGCGGTTGTTTTTCTTCTGTGTTTCCACTCCTGTAGTACTTCCTCTGAATGTGGGTAGCGTTTTTTTTCCATAAGTCCCTCAGAATTGTCCTGGGTCATTGCATTGCTGCTAGTACAGAAGTCCATTACATTCGATTTTACCACAGTATATCAGTCTCTGTGTACAATGTTCTTCTGGCTCTGCTCCTTTTGCTCTGCATCAATTTCCGGAGGTCTTTCCAGTTCACATGTGTGTCATTTGAAATTATTGTAAGCCCTGGAAGACTAAGTCTCCCAGAACTCTCTCTGCTACAACTTCCCCTGACACTTCCCACTTCCTTTGGGGGAGGTGTCAGGGAAAATATAAAAGGGAAAGTTTGGTGCTTTTTTGCTCTGGACCCTGAGCTCTGCTCTCTCTCTACCCAGGAGGGTCTGCTCTCCACCTTGGAAGCAGCACTCTCTACCCTGAACCCTGATCTCTCTCATTTTGGCCTTTTTCCCTTTCTTCCTACCTCCTAGTTTTTCCTAGACCTTTCCCTTTCTAATTAAAATAAAACCTAGCTATTCAACCCTAAAGTTGCTCTCTGATCATTCATTTGAGGGCTCTGGTCAATTTCCCTGCTGGGGCTGGGGACCCCTAATTCTTCCTTTCCCTTCCTCTGCCTTCCTCTCTCCTTTCTCCTACCATCGTACCTCCATCCCTTCATTTCAACACACACATGGAATTCATCCAGTTTATTATTCCTTTGAGCACAATAGTATTCCATCACCAGCATATACCACAATTTGTTCAGCCATTCCCCAATTGAAGGGCATACCCTCCTTTTCCAGTTTTTTGCCACCACAAAAAGTGCAGCTATAAATATTTTCTTACAAGTCTATTTATCTATGATCTCTTTGGGAGTACAAACCCAGCAATGGTATGGCTGGATCAAAAGGCAGGCATTCTTTTATAGCCCTTTGAGCATAGTTCCAAATTGCCAGCCAGAATAGTTGGATCAGTTCACAACTCTACCAGTAATCCATTAACGTCCCAATTTTGCCACATCCCCTCCAGCATTCATTACTCTCCCCTTCTTACATTTTAGACAATCTGCTAGGTATGAGTTGATATCTCAGAGTTGTTTTGATTTGCATTTCTCTAATTATTAGAGATTTAGAACACTTTCTCATGTGCTTATTGATACTTTTGATTTCTTTATCTGAAAATTGCTTATTCATGTCGCTTGCCCATTTATCAATTGGGGAATGGCTTGATTTTTTAATAAAATTGATTTAGCTGCTTTTTTATTTGAGTAATTAGACCTCTTTCAGAATTTTTTGTTGTAAAGATTTTTTCCCAGTTTGTTGTTTCCCTTCTGATTTTGGTTGCATTGTTTTTGTTTGTACAAAATTAATATAATCAAAATTATTCATTTTATATATTGTAATTTTTTTCTAACTCTTGTTTGGTTTTAAAATCTTTCCTTTCCCAAAGATCTGACAAGTATACTATTCTGTGTTCACTTAATTTATTTACAGTTTCCCTCTTTATATTCAGGTCATTCACTCATTCTGAATTTATCTTGGTGTAGGGTGTGAGATGTTGATCTAAACCTAATCTCTCCCATATTGTTTACAAGTTTTCCCAACAATTTTTGTCAAATAGTGGGTTTTTGTCCCCAAAGTTGGGATCTTTGGGTTTATCATAGACAGTCTTGCTGATGTCACTTACCCCAAGTCTATTCTACTGATTCTCCCTTCTGTCTCTTAGCCAGTACCATATCCTTTTGATGACCTCTGCTTTATAGTATAATTTAATATCTGGTATTGCTAGGCCACCTTCCTTCCCCTTTTTTTTCATTATTTCCCTTGATATTCTTGATCTTTTGTTCTTCCAAATGAACTTTGTTATTGTTTTTTTCTAATTCAGTAAAAATGCTTTTTGGTAGTTTGATAGTTATGGCACTAAATAGGTAAATTAATTTGGGTAGAATGACATTTTTATAATGTTAGCTCATTCTACCCATGAGCAATCAATGTTTTTCCAATTGTTTAGGTCTAGTTTTAATTGTTTGGAAAGTGTTTTGTAGTTGTTTTTGTATAATTCCTGTGTTTGTTTTGGTAGATAGATTCCTAAGTATTTTATATTGTCTAGGGTGATTTTAAACGGTGTTTCTCTTTCTACCTCTTGCTGCTGTGATGTGTTGGAAATATATAGAAATGCTGATGATTTATGTGCATTTATTTTGTATCCTGCCACTTTGCTAAAGTTGTTGATTATTTCTATTAGCTTTTTAGTTGATTCTCTAGGTTTTTTTTTAAGTAGACCATCATATCATCTGCAAAGAGTGATAGCTTAGTCTCCTCAATGCCTATTTTAATACCTTCCATTTCTTTTTCTTCTCTAATTGCTACTGCTAGTGTTTCTAGTAAAATGTTAAATAATAGAGGTGATAGTGGGCATCCTTGTTTCACTCCTGATCTCATTGGGAAGGCTTCTAATTTATCCCCATTGCATATGATGCTTGTTGATGGTTTTAGATATATATTGTTTATTATTTTTAGGAAAGTTCCTTCTATTCCTATACTTTCTAGTGTTTTCAACAGGAATGGATGTTGTATTTTGTCAAAGGCTTTTTCAGCAGCTATTGAGATAATCATGTGGTTTTTGCTGGTTTGCTTGTTGATATGGTCAATTATGTGAATGTTTTTTCTGATGTTGAACCATCCTTGAATTCCTGGTATATAAATCCTACCTGACCATAATGAATAACCTTTGTGATCACTTGCTAGAGTCTTTTTGCTAGTATTCTGTTTAAGATTTTTGCATCCATGTTCATTAAGGAGATGGGTCTGTAGTTTTCTTTCTCTGTTTTTTGATCTATCTGGTTTTGGGATCAATACCATATAGTATTTGTTTTCATATTAGAAATCTTTCTATGTCTCTCCATCTATTTATCTATCTATGCATATATGTGTGTATATAAGTATATACTCGAATTATATATATTTATATATATATATATAGATACATACATTATCTGTATAGATAGATATCAGATCAATTTCTAACAACTACATCAGTTTTTTCTTTACATACAATCAAGTTTTTTTTTTTTTTTTAGGATTTTTTTTATAAACCCTTGTACTTCGGTGTATTGTCTCATAGGTGGAAGATTGGTAAGGGTGGGCAATGGGGGTCAATGACTTGCCCAGGGTCACACAGCTGGGAAGTGGCTGAGGCTGGGTTTGAACCTAGGACCTCCTGTCTCTAGGCCTGACTCTCACTCCACTGAGCTACCCAGCTGCCCCCCATACAATCAAGTTTGACAAAGATTCAGTAATCATCTGTCCTTTGTCCAGAGCAGTGCTAGGAGCTGGATATGTCAAACCACAAAGGAAAAAAAATCCTTCCTTATGTTCACTGGAGGATAGAAGGTGAAAACAATAGGTGAGTAATAAAATAGGAAAATTACAATCTGAAGAAGTCAGTAATACTACCTAAGGGCAGCAGGAAAGCCTGCCCACAGAAAATGTCTCATGCACTGATCTTTGAAAGAATCTGGAAGCATTCCCTATTTGGTGAAGCCTTTTGTCATTGAGTAAGCCATCCACAGTTGCATGTTGCCAATCTGAAAACATCAGTGTCTAACAGGAGGAAGATTTCAGAGAGAGAACTATGGAAAGGCAAATGCAGGGAAGATAGAGTGATTATTTGCTGCCCTAATATCTGCTAACTTCATCTGCTTTTCATTTGTCACATTGATATATGTTTACTAGTCATTGGTCTTAGAGAGTTACAGGAGGACCTTGGGAAAGGGAGCTGCTGTTTCATAGCTAAAGGCCATCTGTTTGAAATCTCTTCTTTAAGCCTGGAAGCTTGGCTTAGCTATTGACAGCTCAGAGAAAATGTCCTAAATATTTCCACTTCAATATTTTCTTTGCTGGAGTTAGCTTTACTGCTTTCTAATTAACCAATACACAGGAGGAGAAACAAGGCAGTGCTTATTATGTCTTATTGTTTTTTCTAAGATTATTATTTTGTTTGTGACTCTTGATAGCAAAAATATGATAGACTTGATGGAAAAAAATATTAGATAAGAGTTATCCACAGACCTCAATCCTATTTTCATGCATTTGTTTCCTTTGAAATGTGTGAGGAATAAAGAGCCAAAACATTTTAGAGAATTGTGGAAAAATATAATGTTCTTTCCAAATGTGGTATGGTACATCAATATATGTTTGTAAATGTATTTTTAAATTATACATGCATACATATATAATGTATGTGTGTATCCATCTATGTGTTTGTCTATCATCTGTCTAGTCAGTTGATAAATATTTATTAAACCTCTACTAAGTTCTAAGAACTACTGTTAAGTGTAAAAAGAGGGAATAGTCCATACTTTCGAAGAATTCACCTTTAATAGAGAGAAACAGGCAAACAAATATACCCTATGCAAGATAGGTAGGAAATAATAATGAGAAGGATAATACTAGAATTGAAAGGTAAGGTAATTGAGGCAAAGCTTCTTGGAGAAGATGAGATTCTAGATGGGATTTGAAGGAAGTCAGGTAAGCAAGAAGGCAGATGAGAAAAGAATATTTGAATAAGGAAGAACAACCATAGAGAATTTCTAAAACAGAAAGAAGAGTATCTTCTTCATAGAATAGTAAGAATACTAGTGTTACTGTGCTGAAGGTATATAGTAGAGAGCAAGGGTAAAGAGTCAATGAATGTTAAACAAAGGATCCTGTTTTTGATCCTGGAGGAAAGAGGATGCCATCGTAAGTGTTTATCAAGTAAAAGATTAAAATAGTCAGACTCATGCTTCAGGAAAATGCCTTTGCTTGCTGAAGGGAGCTTGGATTGGAATGGGGAGAAACTTTTGCAATTGTCCAAATGTCAAAGTGATGATGATCTTTACCAGAGTGGTAGAAGCAGCAGAAAAGAGAATTGGGTACAATATTTGAGAGATGTGCAAAAATGATATTGTCAGACTTTGGGCACTGAATAGATTTTGGGAAGAGTGGGAGAAAAAATCACCAACAGAAGGGTGACACCTGGGTTGCTATCTATCAAAAGACTAGGTGGCAAGGTAGACAGAGGATTAAATTTGGATTTAGGAAGATTTGAACTCAAATCAAATCCCAGACATTTACTAGCTATGTGACACTAGGGAAGTGTCAACCTTTCATAGCCTTTGTTTCCTTAAAATGCAAATCTCTATAAAGTACAAGTAATAATAGACTATACTTCATAGGGTTGTTGTGAATATCAAATTAGATCATGTATGTAAAGTGCTTTGTAAGTCTTACCTTAAAGCTTTATATGATTGCTAGTTAAGAGTTTATTCAGTTATCCCCTTATTTGCTCATTAATTCGTCTATCTCTCTATGTTCCAATGCTTTTTGGATTTTCCACAAAAGGGGTTTTTGCTGACCAAAAGTTTTAGAAACAAAAGTTCATTCTATCTGATGCTTCCTCCTCCACTTCCTTTCATTATTCAGAAATCTAAAGTTTGAGTCAATTCACTTTCCATAGGTAAACAAACTTCTGCTCTGAAAGTTGGTACCCAGTAACATTGTTTTCAAAGGGTTCACAACTTGTGATTTTATGCTCCATTTAGAAGGCATTTTTTTTTTATGAGCGGTACCCTAGTGGCACTCTTGGAAAGGAGCTGTATAAAGGTGAGGGAGGATGAATGCCTTTTCAAAAGCTTGGATCCAAATTGCCACTAGTTTATTCTAAGAGTTATGGCTATGATTGCCACTTTCCCAATTCTGTTGGTCAGGAAAGAAATAGGAATGCTTTTGAACAATAAGCCTTTCAATAGACTTTTTTTCTTGAATTTGAGTACCTGTGGTATGCTTAGGGGAGAAATGGAGGACATTAATTTCCTTGTGATATTGTTTCCCAATTGGACTCTCTCTTTGGCCCAGATGCAATTGGGTATTTTAAAAATAAAGTTATTATTACTAGCAAGCCTCACAATAGGTCAATATAGTTGATGTTTCCCCTTTGGATTAGGAAATAAGAAATGTTTCTTTAAATTTCTGATACTTTGAAGATAAATCAAGATATTGGAACCTCAAGTTCCAAATTAGTAATTAATACCAACTCTCCCCCCATTGCACTAGAAAGCAATTTCTAAATTTACAGTGTTATCCCTTTCTGTTCAGCAAATTCCTGGGAAAAATGCTAAAATTAATGAGACTGGGGGCAGCTGGGTAGTTCAGTGGATTGAGAGCCAGACCTAGAGACAGGAGGTCCTAGGTTCAAATCCGGCCTCAGACACTTCCCAGCTGTGTGAACCTGGGCAAGTCACTTGATCCCCATTGCCCACCCCTACCACTCTTCCACCTAGGATCCAATACACAGAAGTTAAGGGTTTAAAAAAAATTAAATTAAATTAATAAGACCATCTTGGGTCTCCCTCACCTTGTTTTAATTCCTTATTACATTCCTTGTGAGATTTCCTATGTGGCAACTAGGAAACTAAGAACTTATCTCTGCTCAGTGACATGTACTGGCTCGATGAAAATTGACCTTCCTTCATTCTGTTCCTTTACAAGCAGGTTTTCATGGTTTTCCAAGGGAAGAATCAGCTAATTTTATAAACGAATAAATAGGAGTTTAGAAGAGACAAAGTTCTATCTCCTTCCAATAAAATGGTATTCTAGAAACAATGCTTTTTTTTTTAATCCTGGTGACTGACACAAAAGGGATGCCTTTAATAGATTTAATTGATTTAGTGACCTCAAGAAGACTTAGAATGAATAATTTCAGAAAACATGTGTGGCTTACAATGTCCCTCAAGTCCTACTATAAGAGTTGTTCAGTCATTTTTCAATGTTGTCCAACTCTCTGTTACCACATTTGAGCAAAGATACTGGAATGGTTCGCCATTTCCATCTCTAGCTAATTTTACAGATGAGGAAGCTGAGACAAACAGGGTGAAGTGATGTGCCCAGGGTCAAATAACTAGTAAATGTCTGAGGCAAGAGTCTTCCTGATTACAGGACCAGCATTCTATCCACTGTCACACTTAGTTGCCCCTCGATAACAAGTACCAACTATTAAAAACAGAGGCATTTCTCATTCTTCCACTTTTGACCTGTCAAGTTTAAACAAAGAAAGATGATATGCCATTATTTTGACAGATGCTATTCCAAGTAATTAGATAGATTATGATTATTTAACAAAAAAGTATTCTTGATTTTGATTTAATTCCGTATGACAAGATCCACAGATTTAAAGAACAATATGACTATTTTTGGAAGGGCTTATGGGGTGATATGATCTTTGAGTAAGATTTCTCTGTGTGGGGAACTGTTAACGTGGACACTTCTTGTACTGATATAGATGCAGAAATAGTCTATTTTTAGAGCATTAAAGAGTGAGCTGTTTAGAGGCTTTTAGAGAACAACTGACTTTCCCATTAGCATACAATTGGCATGTGTTAAAGACATAACTTGAACCCAGATCTTCTTGCCACCAGGGAAGGCCCTTTGTCCTGTATGCCATGTTGCCTTAACAAGAATAACTACACTACAATATTTAGTAGTAACTCTTACACCGAAAAGCCATAGTCATTAATATTTTGCCTCATCAAAAAAATGCAATTTCCTATAGTTCAATAACTTGTCCAATTTCTGGGTGTGTTTTCTCTATAACCTTTTTTCTCTCCGAGGCAACAATCAATGTCTGCAAATCAAAATGCCCCTCTGGAGCCAGAAGCAAAATATCAACATCGCAATTTCAACTCAGAGATTCTAAATGAATCTCAAGAACCCCAGTGCACTCCGGAGGATTTTCTCAAGGAGCCATTGTTTCATGAAACATAAATTAAAATCTTAGCTTCTGAGCTGATGAGCTTCTTTATTGATTAGCATGCTAACTGAATCACCTCCTTTCCCATTTCATTCTTGTAACCTGCTCAAATTCGGGGAAGCAACAAAATAATGAACTCCTTCTCTTGACAAGTCCCTTATGTACTAATATTGAGCTTTCACGTTCAATCTTTCCTTCAGAGCTTTCAAGCTTAATCTTTAAATAAATGACAAATCCTAAAGAGAGAAAGAGTTGAAATAGAAAGCAGGAGAAGTGTTTTCATGCAGGAGTTACTGCAGGGTGACTGTAGAGCGCTGGTTCTTTGAAGCACAAAGTGAATATGGACTGTGAAAGGCTAGATGACAAACAACACACTCCAGGTTTTTGATAGTTGTTTGCTGGCTCTCGTACATGTATGTGTGTCTGAGTGTTTTGAGAATTGGCTGAGTGAATAGCTTTCCAAATTGTCAAATGACAAATCCAACAGGTAAAAACAAAGAACTGACTAATGACAGCTGTGCCCACCAAAGCTTTGAATTCTGTTAATAAATAAACAACATTTGGTAGGCAACCAGGGGCTGTTGCCTAGAGCAAGGGATTCAACAGTGTGCAAGGATCCTGCTTATGAGAATCAAAACCAAGGTCCTCTGGCCCTTTTCCACCAAAGGAAACAAAATCTTTGATTTTCTCATATTAGTGGTGATATCGTAGAATGAAATTGCTGGTGATTACTCAGTCCACTAACAGGCATTTATTAAATTCTTCCAATGTCTCAAATACTGTGCTTATTCTTCGTATGAGATGTAAAAAGGAAAACAGTCACCAGGGAGGAAAAAAACAATCCTTTAATAGAAAGTTCCTGGATTTTCTGTCTGACCCCTTTCCTATCAATGGCCATCCCATTTAATTTCCCAAGTGTTCTCTAGGGGCTATTGTAGACAAGAATGGTGTACTAAAAGCCATGGTTAAGGGCCTAGATGGAAAAATCAATAGGACACATTTTCCAAGTAAAAATCAATACTAGTTAAAACAACTTGCCTTACCTCCAGGGCAAATTCTTTTTTTGAGAAACCTCCTGAATAGTCTTTTTACTGTGACCCAGGCATCCTGGGACTCCTCCATATTTCAGGAACAAGCCTCGTGTTTTCCTGCCAATGCACCTTTGCTTATTGGAAGCAGAAAAATGTCTAGAAAAGAGTACTGGGCTTGAGAAAAATTAGGAAAAGAAGGAATTGGAGAAAAGTGTTGATACCTGCGAGACAAAGGCAAAGAGGAAAAACTTGCTGTTCTCAAGGATCTTATGTTCTTCTGTTGGGAGAATTTCATGAACTTAGTTAAGTTTATGAATGTAAAGATGTATATTCATCTGTATAAAGTGTATCCATTTTCTTATACAGAATTATACATGTCTCTATATATAATCTGAATGTGTTCATGTGATACATTTCTACATATTCTAGAAAGTATACATGTAAATATTTATCCATATTTGGAGAGAGACATATATGTAAGTGTGGATGTGCATCTGTGTGCATAGACCATGTCAGAGATTCTGCCAAGCTTTGAGAATCTGAAGACAAGCAAAAATAAAGTTCCTACTTTCAAGGAGCTTACATTCTAAGGAAAGCCAGAACAGAAAAGGAAGCTTTAAAGTTGGGGAGAGGGAAACAACCAGGTGGAAAACTCTGATGGAAATCCAGGGGCAAGTGATGGAGGAGTCCCAATTGAAGCCTGATGAGAAATGAAGTAAATGCATCTTTGTATGTGCATGTGTATGTGTGCATATACATATACATGGGTTCTAAATATGTGTGCATTTATATACACAAATTGCAGAGAAGGTGCCAATCTGTAGCAAAAAATTCCTTGGTGCAAGAGAATCAGATCCAGTCAGTATCCATATTCAAAAAGTATTCAATGATTCTGAAGTCAGTGGACCTGAGTTCAAATCCCAACTCTGATGCTTTATTCTCTATGAAATCTTAGACAAATTGCTAAGCCTCCTTAGGTTTCAGTTTCCATATTTATAAAATAGTTTTAAATAACTTACTTCTTAGGTCCCTTCTGGTTTTAGATCTAATAAAGCATCTGCTCATTACATGGTATTAATTAATGAACCAATATTTATCTTTATATTTTCTTTTTAAATTGTTTTTGAAATATCAATATTTTGTAAGATTAAAAATTAATGTCCAGATGCTCCAAGTATTTTATTTAATAAGATTTATTAATAACAACTAAAATAAAAAGCTAGAGTAAAAAGGGTACTAACCCAGCCGTGTTTGTGTGAGAAGAGGTGCAAGAGGTGAAGTTACACACAACTATATATAAACAACGTAAGCACCAACTTGTTAATGAAAAGGAAAGGAATTCTGGGAGATGTAGTTGAGGGATTCAAGAATTTCTAATTATACAATTTGCTAAAATTAATATCTCATTTTCAATATCCTAACTGAAGCTTTTTCTTTTTTATATTTAGATAAAAATGTTTCTTATTTTCTACATCTTTTCTTTTTTTTTCTGTCACATATAGAAACACTTCCTGACAATTGTTTTTGAAATGTTAAAATTCAGATTTTCTATTTCCTTACCCTCTGTCACACTGAGGTAGTGAATAGTCTGACATGAGTTATTTTTGTTCTTTCATGTAATACATATTTCCATATTGCTCATGTTTTGATAGAGGTTATATACAATACAATAGAGATCTCATGAAGGAAATATAGTGGAAAATGGTATGCTTTGATCTGCACTCAGATTCCAGCAATTCCTTCTTCTGCTGTGGATAGGATTTTCATCATGAGTCCCTTGGTGTTATCTTGGAGACATGCTTTGCTGATAATGATTTAGTTCTTCACAGTTGATCATCACATAGTATTTCTATTACTTTATACATTGTTCTGCTGGTTCTGTTCACTTCACTTTGTATCATTTCATATAAGGCTTTCTAGGTTTTTTTTTATTTGTTTGTATTTAACTCATTCAGTTTATTGTTCCTTATGGCACAATAGATCATATACCACATTTTGACTATTTATTCTCTAAGTGAGAGGCAATCCCTCAATTTCTAATTCTTTGCCACTACAAAAAGAGCTGCTAAAATATTTTCATATAGGGAAGTCTTTTCCCATTAACTCTGATATCTGCGATATGGACCCAGAAGTAGTGTTGCTGGGTGAAAGAATATGCAAAGCATTGTTGCACTTTGAGCCTGCTTTCATATTGCTCTCCAGAATGGTTATATTAGTTCATAATTCTACCACCAGTATATTAGTGTCCCAATTTTCCCAAATTCCCTCCAACATTTGTTATTTTCATGTTTGGTCATGTTAGTTAATCTGGTTAGTCTCACTTGGTATCTTAGAATTGTTTTAATTTGTATTTCTTTAATCAATAGTGAATTGGAGCATTTTTTCATATGACTATGCATACATACTTTTATTTTAATCTCTGATAACTACCTGTTCATATCATTTTATCATTTTTCAATCAAAGAATGCTTTGTATTCTTAAAAATATTACCTCAGTTCTCTTTATATTAGAAAAACGAGGTTTTTGTCAGATGCTTACTGTAACATTTTTCCCAAAATTTGATGTTTTCCTTCTTATCTAGGTTGCATTGGTTTTATGTATACATAACCTTTTAAATTTAATGTTATCAAAATTATTCATTTCATTTTTATATTTCACTCTGTGGCTTGTTATATTATTATATGACATGTGTCATAAATTTTTCCCTTATCCATAAGTCTGACAGGTAAACTTTTCTTTGATCCCCTAATTTTCTAAGGAATCTCCATTTATTTCTAGATCAAATGTTCATTTTCACTTTATCCTAGTGTATAGTGTGAAATGCTGGTTTATGCCTAGTTTCTGTCATAGTACTTACATTTTCCTCAGCTCTTGTTGTCAAATAGTGACTTCTTTAGGTTTATTAAACACTAAATTGCTAAGGACATTAATTACCATGTGTTGATTACCTAATCTATTGCAGCGATCTGCCATTCTATTTCTTAATCAGTACTGGATTGTTTTGATGATTGCTGCTTTGTAATATAATTTGGGATCTGGTATGGCTAGGTCTCCTTCCTTTTTTTTTTTCACTAATTCCCATGATAAACTTGGCCTTTTGTTCTTCCAGATGAATTTTGTTATTTTTTTCTAGTTCTATGAAATAACCTTGGTGAAGTTTCATTGATTTGGCAGTAAATCTGTAAATTAATTTAAGTAAGATTGTCATTTTCACTCTGTTGACTCAGGCTATCCATGAGCAGTTAATGTTTTTCCAATTGTTTAGGTCCAACTTTATTTATGTGAAGAGTTTTGTAATTGTGTTCAGTTAGTTGTTGGGTTTATTTTGATAGGTACATCTTCTGGTATTTTATATTGTCTCATTATTTAGAATGGAATTTCCTTTTCTATCTCTCACCACTGGATTTTGTTGTTGCTGATGATTTATGTGGATTTATTTCGCATTCTGTAACTTTACTGAAATTATTAATTATTTTTAAGAGTTTTTTGATTGATTCTCTTGGATTCTCTATATATAACATCATATGATCTGTAAAGAGTGATAACTGTGTTTCTTTATTTCCTATTTAAATTCTTTCCATTTCTTTTTCTGCTCTTATTGCTACTGCAAATATTTCCAGTACAATACTTTTAAAAAAGAGTAGTGATAATGGCATCCTTTCTTATACACTGATTTTATTAGGAAGAGTTTCAGTTTATCTCCATTACAGATAATATTTGTTGATGGTTTTAGATATATGCTATTCATCATTTTGAGAAAGGTTTCATTTTTCCAGTGTTTTCTAATGTTTTTATAAGGAATGAGTGTTGTATTTTGTCAAAATGCTTTTTCTATATCTATTGAAAAACTTAAGAGGTTTCTTTTGGTTCCATTATTGAAATGGTCAATTATGCTTGCTATAATTAATATTAATCTTGGAGACTTTTTTATTAAAATTCATCTTGGAGACTTTTTATTAAATTTACAATTATTAGTAAAGAGAAAGAAAGAGAAAGGTTACCAGATTTTCCTAACTACCCAAAGTCTCTGGCCCATTGCAAGTCTTTAGTTCCCAGATATCTATGTGGCTCCACTCTTGTGGGCCCAGCATGGTTGCAGTCAGTTGCAAAGCCAAGTGCAGTCCACCACAAACAGGCAGTCAGCCACAAACAGCATGGGAAAAATCAAATAAGAGGCTCTTGAGAAGAGGGAGGAAAAAAATCTCCCATAGCATGAGACCCAAGAAGTCCCATTCCAGTTTGATTCTCTTCTTTTATATTGCTATTGAAATTATTCTCCTTGACACTCTGATTGGGCTGTTTGAGTATGTGTTCTGGGTTCATGTAAATAACCAATACGTGCTACTTGCTGGATCAAGGGCTTCTTTTTGTCCATTCTGGAAGTCAGGGTCTAAAGATAACCATTCTGTTTTCCCCCTCACATGACTTGGCATTCTTTCTTAATATGCATGTACCAGCTAATGTCTTATATGTTTATGTTAATTTCATACATGTTATGGTTTTCCTAATATTGAACCATCCCTGAATTCATAGAAAAAATGTACCTCATTGTGGTATATGATCCTTACATTATAATTTTAAAATCTTGTTAGTATTTAAATATTTGCATAAAAATAAAATTTTGCATTAATGTTCACTAGGAAAATTGGTCCATAGTTTTCTTTCTTTTGGCTTTTCCCAGTTAAGGTATCAATATCATATATGCATCATAAAAAGTTTGAAAGGATTCCCTCTTCCCCTATTTTTCTCAATAGTTTATATAATATTGGAATTAGTTGTTCTTTGAATATTTAATACAATTTACTATGAATCAATCTGGCACTGAAGCCTTTTTATTAGAGAATTCATTGTTGGTTTGTTAACTTTCTTTTTCTGTGACAGGATTGTTTAAATATTCTAAGTTTTCTTTTGTCAGTCTAGATCAGTGATTCCCAAAGTGGGTACCACCGCCCCCTGGTGGGTGCTGCAGCGATCCAGGGAGATGGTGAGGGCCACAAGTGCATTTGGGGGCGGTGAATAATGGTAAGGGGGCAGTGATAGTATGTGACAGGGGCACTAAGTATAATTTTTTCTGGAAAGGGGATGGTAGGCCAAAAAAGTTTGGGAACCACTGATCATTTGTATTTTTATAAATATATCTATTTTAGAATGTCAGATTTACTGGCAAATAGTTGGATAAAACAACTATTCATAATTCCTTTAATTTTTTTTCATTGGTAGTGATTTCACCTTTTGAAATTTTTTACTCCTAATTTGTTTTCATTCTTTTATATTTTGTCATGTCAACCAATGATTTATCTATTTTTTTCATAAAACCACTGCTCTTCTCATTTATTACTTCAAATTTTTTTATTGCTTTGAGTTTTCTTAATCTCCTTCTTCATTTTAGGATTTCAAATTTAATATTTAATTGGGGATTCTTAATATGCTCTTTTTCTAGTTTTCTTTTTTTTAATTGCATGCCCAATTCATTGATCTGTTTTTCTCAATTTTGAGATAAGCATTTATGATATAGATATAAATTTTCCCAATTACCATTTTATCTTAATACCATGAATTTTAATATGTTGTCTTCATTGTCATTTCTTAAATGAAATTGTTATTACTTCCATGATTTCTTGTTCAACCCATTCATTCTTCAGTATACAATTATTTAGTTTCCAATTAATTTTTAGTCTTTCTGTTGCCCTTTGTCGAGTGTAATTTTGTTGCATTATGGGCTAAAAAGAATGTATTTAATTTTCCATTTTTTCTAAATTTGTGTGTGAGGTTTTTATGCCATATTATGTGGTCAGTTTTGATGGTGTAATGTACTGTTGAGAAAAAAGCATATTCCTTTCTATTCCCATTCAATTTTATCCAAACTCTATCAGATCCATTTATTTTCTAAAGTTCTTGTTACCTTCTTAATTTTTTTTGGTTAAATGTATCCACTTATTAGATGGTAGCGTTGAGGTCCCTGATAATGATGATTTATTTCCTTTTGTAACTCATATAACTTTTCTTTTGGAAATCTGGATGCCATGGTGTTTAGTGTGTATATGTTTAATAATGATATTTTTTCATTATCTATGGTGCCTTTTATCATGATTTAATTTCCTTCCTTACCTCTTCTGGTTGCTTTTGCTTTGTCTGGCATCATGTTATTACTCCTGCTTTTTCTTCAGCTGAAGACTAATAGATTTTCTCTAGACTCTTACTTTTACTCTGTGGGTGTCTTCCTGATTTAAATATACTTCCTGTAGAAAGCATATTATATGGTCCTGGTTTTTAATCCACTCTGCTATCCTTTTCCATTTTATAAGGGGGGTCATCCCATTGACATCCACAGCTATAATTACTAATTGTGTGTGTAATCATAGTTGTGAATATCAATGGAATGATCCCCTTATAAAATTGTGTGTGTCCATCTTATTTTACTCATATTTATTCTTGTTTTTCTATCCTTTTAGCCTTTCTTTGTTCAAAGATGTTTGGTTTTTGAAGACTGCCTCTAATTTACCCTCCTTTTGTCCACCTCCTTCCTTATTCTCCCTACATTCCTAGTTCTGCTAGAGAGTAAAATAGGTTTGATAGCTAGCTGAGTGTGGTTATTATTTCCACTTTGATCTAGTTCTGATGAGAGTAAGGTTTAATCATAAACATCATACCCCCTATCTTCTCCCCTGTTTGCCACTTATTTACCTCATAATAAGAAGTGATTTACTTCCTTCTATCTCTCCTTTTCTCTTCTCCCTATGTGTTCCTCTTTCCCATTGTTTTTTTTTATCAGCTCATCGTATTTAACTTTCTTCCTTCTTTCTATGTATATACCTTCTCATTGTCCTAATAGTGATAAAGTTCTTAAATATCTTAGGGAATTTAGGGTATCTCATATACTTTAAGTACATTACCTTTTTCAAGTATCATAGATATCTTAATTTTTTCAATGATCACCTTTTCAAGTATGAATGCACTCAATTAATTGTATCAAAAACCCTTCACTTTATCTTTTTATGCTTCTTTTGAGTATTGAACTTGCTCATCAAATTTTCTTTTTCTTTTTGTTTTTTGTCAACAAGAAAGTTTGAAATTCCTAAATTTCACTAAATATTATACCCCCGCCCCCGAGGATTATGCAGTTTTGCTAGATTTGTAATTATATTTTATAGTCCTAGCTACTTTGCCTTTCTGAATATCATATTCTATACCTCATGACCTTTTAATGAGGGTCCTGTTAAGTCCTGTGTAATCATGAAAGTGGGTCCTCAGTATTGTAATTGTTTCCTTTTGGCAGTTGATAGTACTTTTTCCTTGGCCTGGCAATTCTGGAATTTAACTATAGTAATCTATAGTAATCCTAGGGTATTTTATTTTGGGATCTCTTTCAGGAGGTAATTGGTAGATTCTTTCACTTTCTATTTTTCCCTCATCTTTGAGTATATCAGGGCAGCTTTCCTTGCTGGTTTCTTGTCATATAGAGTTCAGAATCTTCTTTTTTTTAAACCCTTACCTTCCATCTTAGAGTCAATACTGCGTATTGACTCCAAGGCAGAAGAGTGGTAAGGGCTAGGCAATGGGGGTCAAGTGACTTGCCCAGGGTCACACAGCAGGGAAGTGTCTGAGGCCAGATTTGAACCTAGGACCTCCCATCTCTAGGCCTGGCTCTCAAGCCACTGAACTACCCAGCTGCCCCCTAAAATCTTTTTTTGATTGTGACTTTCAGGTATTTGTTTGATTCTTAGATTATCTCTCATGCATCTATTTTCCAAGTTGATAATTTTCCAATGAGGTATTTTAGATTTTCTTCTGGTTTTTTTTTTTGGTCTTATTGTTTCCTGATGTCTTATGGTTTCTTTAACTTCTATTTGTCCAATTGTCATTTTAAGAGATTTATTTTCTTCCTTGATTTTTTGTGTTTCTTTCTTTTTTTTTTTTCATTTGGCCAATCCTATTCTTTAAAGAGCTGTTTTCTTGAGTGATTTGTTTGGGTTTGTTTGTTTATTTGTTTGTTTGGCCTCCATTTCCATTTTGTCCTTTCAATTTATTAAAGGAATTATTTTCTTCAAGGTATTTTTGCGCCTTACTTTCCTTTTTGGCCTACTCTAGTTTTTAGGAAGTTGATTTCTTTAGTGAATTTTCCCAAGCTGTTGAGTTTTTCTGTCAGTTCTCTTACTTTTTTTTAAACTTCTTTTCAAGTTCTTCTAGAGGTCCCTTTGAGGCCTGACATCCTTTCACTCTTTTTTTTTTAGCTTCCTCTTTCTTTTTTTGGCATTATTGTCCTCTTCTGAGTTTGTATTTTGGTCTTCCCTACCACTAAAGAAACTTACCAAGGTCAGGAATTTTTATTTTGCTCATTTTTCTAGTGGTTTTCCTCCTGTTACCATATCTCTCTGTTAAAGTTCTCTGTTCCAGTGGTAGAGAATGTACTGCTCCAAACCTGCACAGCATTCTTCCCTGGTACTTGGAGTAGGCCTTGCTACTCTTATTTCACACAGTGTGCCTGTCAAGGAGGTGGCCCTGCTAGCTTGCTCTGGGGCAGTTTGCAGCTCTTTTCTCCAGCTTTATTCAGACTCCATGCTACTTGTTCTCCAGTTGTTTCATGGGCTTTTATGCTATTTTCCTACCCCTGCCATGTAACTTGAACCGGGCAGGTGTCCTGCTTAGGTCTCCACCACCTCAGGCATTCTGCCATTACATGAAAGTGGGTACATTATTATAGTTATAGCTCTCCCACTTTGCTCTCTTATAGTCTCAGAGCTTTACTGCTGAGGTGTGAGTAGGGTCCTGAAGTTCCAATTAAACTCTCTATTCCTCTGTGGCCTCAGGGCTCCACCACCACTGTAGGTTTCCTGTCTTCTCTGCTTTCTATACCTGTGTGGAGGGGCTTGGGCTGAACCTGTTCCCAATTCTTCAGTGTTGTTGCCTCTGGAGGAGTTAACATGTGTTGGGCTACTCCAATTTCTGCTAGTGCTCCCAAATGCCCCCGGGGCCACTCTCTCCACATACCCCATTGAGATATATTAATCCAACTTTCCTTTTTTTTGAGGCAATTTATTTTTTTCTTTTGTTTATATATATATATATATACATATATATATATATGTTATGTTATTATTATATTGTTAATATTATTATATATGTGTGGAAGTATTGGGGGAGCAGAGCACCCTTTACTCTGTCATCTTTGCTCCCAGTATGCAATTCAGTGAGTAGATACAATTTTAACAATTGTTCTCTGAAGTTTTGTGATCCTTTTTCTCTCTTTTCTCCTCATCCTTAATATAGCATGCAATATGATATAGGTTGTACAAATAATATATGATACAATACATATTTTGATATTCCTCATTTGTGAAAGAAGACACATATTGCTTATACAGAGAAAAATACAAGCAGGAAATAAAATGAAGAATAGTAAGTGTCATCCTTCATTCAGACACAATCAGTTCCTTCTATGGCAACTTCTTAATGAGTCCCTTGGAGTTGTCTTGGATACTTGCACTGCTGATAATAGCTAAGAC
Organism: Gracilinanus agilis; assembly: GCF_016433145.1. Classification (NCBI taxonomy): domain Eukaryota; kingdom Metazoa; phylum Chordata; class Mammalia; order Didelphimorphia; family Didelphidae; genus Gracilinanus; species Gracilinanus agilis. The sequence continues at coordinate 246,039,382 of NC_058134.1, forward strand.
TTTCACAATTGATCATCCTGCATTATTGTCTCTGTGTACAATGTTCTCCTGTTTCTGCTCATTTCACTTTATATCACTTCATCACATTTCATATTTTAAGGTCCTTTTACATAATTTAGTTTATATCATAAAGTCAGTTGGGATTCACAATATATAAACACTAGAGTTGGATTTATGATCCTCTGAGTTCAAATCCAGACTCAGACACTAATCATATGAATCATGAAATATCATTCAACTTCATCTCTAAAATAAGAATGAAGATGGTAGCTACCTTATAAGATTCTTGTGAGGAGAACATGAAATGATATTTGTAAAGCACCTTGCAAGTCTTAAGGTGCTGTTAGTGGGAGGTAGGTAGTATTTTTAATGTTATTATCATTTAACCAATTTTTAGATATAGAATTAATATTTCACAAAAGTATTGTTGATATTAGATATAAGGAACAGTTGGTGGGCATTAACTTGATAATAGAGGGAACAAGTCACATCTCATGAATAGATATAAAATCACTCAGTGTTTGACTTTGACTTAAGTTTATGAAAATAAGTACTTTTTTCCTCCAGAATTCAAAGATAAGGTTTAAAAATTGAATTGGATAAAATAGATTTCCTTTCATTTTTAAATATTTTTGAATTTCTATTTAATTATTTTGTTACATACAAGATACATACATATGCGATTATCTATAAAATGTAGAAAAACATAAAATGAGGAAAAATTCTAAAATAAAAATTTTCCCCTTTTCTGATTCTTTTGGGATAGTGGCAAAATGATAGGGAAGGGGCATGTATTATACTAATAACCATGCCATTTTTAAACTATCAATAAACATTAGATTATTGCTATTCTAAATGTGAGGTATTTCTCCACTTCCCAATAATTGGTCATATTTATGAAGGAACAGAATCAAATCCATTTTGACACTTCTGCTATAAACAAGTCTGGAAGGGGGAAAAAAAAGTTTCTCCTAAATGGAAGGAATGCTCACAGAGTACTTCTTGGAGTTGAAAAGAAAGACATTGACAGTGGATTTGGTTATATTTCTAAACATAATATAAAATATTCATGAAATATTTGATAATGCTAATGATAAATATTTGTATAAAAGAACATTATGAAAATAATCTGAGGTTCTACATCACCATTTGTTTCTGAGAATAAAGTGATAGAGAAAATTTAGGAACAATTTAATGAGCCCCAAATTAAATGAACATATATCTGACTTGGGGAGTTCATTGCAAAAGTAGATAAATATTTGGATATTCAGGAATATATGTGAGGGTATGGTTTAGAAAAAAAAAGGTATTGAGTTAGATATGGTGATACATTCATGTAATCTCAGCTGCTGGGAATGATAAAGTTGATTGATATCTTGAGCTCAGGAGTTCTAAGGCATATTGGGTGAAACCAATAAGGCAGTCTCTCTAATTTCAACATCAATATGATAAATCTCTAGAAATAGGAGTCTGCCAGGTTGTCTTAGGAGGCCCAGGCTGGATATAGATCAGGTTAAAGCTTCTCTGACAGTCAATACTGGCAGAGGATCTATGATTACATGATTTGCTCTACACTTCTAGTCTAAAAGAAATGTAGAGACTGATATGATTATTCCGGATAACAATCTGGAACCATGACCAATGGATCATAAAACAATGTATATACCTCTTGATCCAGCAATATTACTAACAGGCCTATTTCTCAGAGAAGTAAAAGATAGAGGGAAAAGATCTACTTATACCAAAATATTTATAGCAGCTCATTTTGTTGTGGCAAAGAACTGGAAAATGAAAGGTTGATCATCAATTGAGGAATGGATGAACAAGTTATGATATATGATTTTAATGGAATACTATTGTGCCATAAGAAATGACAAACTAGACATTTACATAAAAACTCCAATATATCTGGAAAGACATATAAAATGATGCAAAATGAAGTAAAAAGAACCAAAAAAATGGTGGATGTAGCAATAATGTGCAGAGATGATTGGGAATTAATTATTAGCAATGCAAGAATACAGGACAACCCCAAGGGGTCATGAAAATCGTTATCGACCACTAGAGAAGGATACTATGGAATCTGAATACAGAGAATAACAGTCTTCATTTTATTTCCTTCATGATTTTTTTCTAGTATAAACAATATCTTCTTTGACAACATGGTGACCATGGAATATGTACTGTATCATAACATGTATCATATTACCTGCCTATTCTGGGGAGGGCAAGATGGAGGGAGAGAACATACATCCCTATCACAGATGAGGCTACCATCTTCCTCCCAATCATACAGACCTTCAATTCAGACCTTTACATAATCCTCATCTCCTCATTTTCACCCTAAATTTCTAATAAATTGCTGTTTTATTATTACTACTTTCAAAACACCTTTTAAATATGTCCCCTTCTATCCATTCACAAAGGTACAACTCAAATTCAGCCTCACATCACTTCTTACCTTAACTAATTCAATGGACTTCTAATTGGTCCCCCTATTTCCAATCCGTCCTTACTGCAATCTATCCTCCAGTCAATTGCCAACATGATTTTTTCCTCTCAGTACCTATAGCTCATAACT
>NC_058134.1:246043041-246099313 GCF_016433145.1 Gracilinanus agilis
ATATATGTGTGTGTGTGTGTTATGTTATTATTATATTGTTATTATTATTATATATGTGTGGAAGTATTGGGGGAGCAGAGCACCCTTTACTCTGTCATCTTTGCTCCCAGTATGCAATTCAGTGAGTAGATACAATTTTAACAATTGTTCTCTGAAGTTTTGTGATCCTTTTTCTCTCTTTTCTCCTCATCCTTAATATAGCATGCAATATGATATAGGTTGTACAAATAATATATGATACAATACATATTTTGATATTCCTCATTTGTGAAAGAAGACACATATTGCTTATACAGAGAAAAATACAAGCAGGAAATAAAATGAAGAATAGTAAGTGTCATCCTTCATTCAGACACAATCAGTTCCTTCTATGGCAACTTCTTAATGAGTCCCTTGGAGTTGTCTTGGATACTTGCACTGCTGATAATAGCTAAGACTTTCACAATTGATCATCCTGCATTATTGTCTCTGTGTACAATGTTCTCCTGTTTCTGCTCATTTCACTTTATATCACTTCATCACATTTCATATTTTAAGGTCCTTTTACATAATTTAGTTTATATCATAAAGTCAGTTGGGATTCACAATATATAAACACTAGAGTTGGATTTATGATCCTCTGAGTTCAAATCCAGACTCAGACACTAATCATATGAATCATGAAATATCATTCAACTTCATCTCTAAAATAAGAATGAAGATGGTAGCTACCTTATAAGATTCTTGTGAGGAGAACATGAAATGATATTTGTAAAGCACCTTGCAAGTCTTAAGGTGCTGTTAGTGGGAGGTAGGTAGTATTTTTAATGTTATTATCATTTAACCAATTTTTAGATATAGAATTAATATTTCACAAAAGTATTGTTGATATTAGATATAAGGAACAGTTGGTGGGCATTAACTTGATAATAGAGGGAACAAGTCACATCTCATGAATAGATATAAAATCACTCAGTGTTTGACTTTGACTTAAGTTTATGAAAATAAGTACTTTTTTCCTCCAGAATTCAAAGATAAGGTTTAAAAATTGAATTGGATAAAATAGATTTCCTTTCATTTTTAAATATTTTTGAATTTCTATTTAATTATTTTGTTACATACAAGATACATACATATGCGATTATCTATAAAATGTAGAAAAACATAAAATGAGGAAAAATTCTAAAATAAAAATTTTCCCCTTTTCTGATTCTTTTGGGATAGTGGCAAAATGATAGGGAAGGGGCATGTATTATACTAATAACCATGCCATTTTTAAACTATCAATAAACATTAGATTATTGCTATTCTAAATGTGAGGTATTTCTCCACTTCCCAATAATTGGTCATATTTATGAAGGAACAGAATCAAATCCATTTTGACACTTCTGCTATAAACAAGTCTGGAAGGGGGAAAAAAAAGTTTCTCCTAAATGGAAGGAATGCTCACAGAGTACTTCTTGGAGTTGAAAAGAAAGACATTGACAGTGGATTTGGTTATATTTCTAAACATAATATAAAATATTCATGAAATATTTGATAATGCTAATGATAAATATTTGTATAAAAGAACATTATGAAAATAATCTGAGGTTCTACATCACCATTTGTTTCTGAGAATAAAGTGATAGAGAAAATTTAGGAACAATTTAATGAGCCCCAAATTAAATGAACATATATCTGACTTGGGGAGTTCATTGCAAAAGTAGATAAATATTTGGATATTCAGGAATATATGTGAGGGTATGGTTTAGAAAAAAAAAGGTATTGAGTTAGATATGGTGATACATTCATGTAATCTCAGCTGCTGGGAATGATAAAGTTGATTGATATCTTGAGCTCAGGAGTTCTAAGGCATATTGGGTGAAACCAATAAGGCAGTCTCTCTAATTTCAACATCAATATGATAAATCTCTAGAAATAGGAGTCTGCCAGGTTGTCTTAGGAGGCCCAGGCTGGATATAGATCAGGTTAAAGCTTCTCTGACAGTCAATACTGGCAGAGGATCTATGATTACATGATTTGCTCTACACTTCTAGTCTAAAAGAAATGTAGAGACTGATATGATTATTCCGGATAACAATCTGGAACCATGACCAATGGATCATAAAACAATGTATATACCTCTTGATCCAGCAATATTACTAACAGGCCTATTTCTCAGAGAAGTAAAAGATAGAGGGAAAAGATCTACTTATACCAAAATATTTATAGCAGCTCATTTTGTTGTGGCAAAGAACTGGAAAATGAAAGGTTGATCATCAATTGAGGAATGGATGAACAAGTTATGATATATGATTTTAATGGAATACTATTGTGCCATAAGAAATGACAAACTAGACATTTACATAAAAACTCCAATATATCTGGAAAGACATATAAAATGATGCAAAATGAAGTAAAAAGAACCAAAAAAATGGTGGATGTAGCAATAATGTGCAGAGATGATTGGGAATTAATTATTAGCAATGCAAGAATACAGGACAACCCCAAGGGGTCATGAAAATCGTTATCGACCACTAGAGAAGGATACTATGGAATCTGAATACAGAGAATAACAGTCTTCATTTTATTTCCTTCATGATTTTTTTCTAGTATAAACAATATCTTCTTTGACAACATGGTGACCATGGAATATGTACTGTATCATAACATGTATCATATTACCTGCCTATTCTGGGGAGGGCAAGATGGAGGGAGAGAACATACATCCCTATCACAGATGAGGCTACCATCTTCCTCCCAATCATACAGACCTTCAATTCAGACCTTTACATAATCCTCATCTCCTCATTTTCACCCTAAATTTCTAATAAATTGCTGTTTTATTATTACTACTTTCAAAACACCTTTTAAATATGTCCCCTTCTATCCATTCACAAAGGTACAACTCAAATTCAGCCTCACATCACTTCTTACCTTAACTAATTCAATGGACTTCTAATTGGTCCCCCTATTTCCAATCCGTCCTTACTGCAATCTATCCTCCAGTCAATTGCCAACATGATTTTTTCCTCTCAGTACCTATAGCTCATAACTTCTTGGGATTCCTCTGAGATTGAACTATAACATACTGCAGGGGATCTTTCCTGCATCCCCCTAGGTACTAATGCTATGTTTTCCCAATTACTTTCTTTGTGCTCTGTAGGTATTTGGGATATACCCACATATTTATATGACTCTCTTATTGGAACCAATGCTAATTAAGAAAAATGACTAATTGTTTTGATTTCCTTCATGCAGGTCTTTTTCTTTGATTCCCAGCATGATGCCTTATACATAGTAAGTTTTAATAAATGCTAGTTGGTTGAATATCAAATAGTTTAACTATTGAAATGAAACAATTGGTAACCATTTTTACTTATTCACTAGCAATGAAGATTGGGAGGGAGGAAGAGAGAGAGAGAGAGAGAGAGAGAAGGAAAGAAGGGAGAAAAGAAAGAAAGAAGGGAAGGAAGAAAAGGGGGAAGAAACTGAGGCCAATGGATATGTTGTTTTTAAATGTAAACTCTTTTGTAAAATCTTATGAAGAAGGATCATGCAAAATCATGAACAATATCATGCAAAAAAAGTATACAAGTAGTGAAATGTAAAAGACTTTTAGAGGTACGTTTGCAATAGCTAATTGAACAAAGTCATCTTGAGAACATTCAGGCAAGAAAATGAAAAGAATATTAAAAGCAGAATATGGAAAAGAATTAGAGATGGAGTCCAAATGCAGATTAAAATACACTATTCTCTATTTCTTCCATGAATGTTTCTCCAGCATAAGCAATATGTCTCTTTTTATACAATATGACAAAAAAGACAATATGTATGATAGTTTATCTACAACCTATATAATACTACATGTCTTTTTGAGGAGGGGAAAAAAAAGAATGAGACATAGATTTGTGAACATAGCTAATGCAAGAATTTGATTCTCTTGGATAAGTATATTTATTGAATTTATTGCCTATTTATAAAAATCACATACATTATATTATCATGTTATATATCGTTATATAAAATAAATATCTATTCTTCAAAATCATTTTTAATTTAATTTTTTAAATTTTTATTTTAAAATACCTTTCTGTGTTTGCATGATTCATTTTCTTTCCCACTCCCCTCCAGAGCTTACAAGCAATTACACTAGGTTGTATAAATATTATTACTTAATACCTATTTCCATATTATTCATTTTTGCTAGAGAGCGATTTTTAAAGCCTAAACCCCAAATCACATACCCATATATACATGTCATGTGATGTCATGTTTTGCTTTTGCATTTCTACTTCCATAGTTCTTTCCCTCAATGTGGTCAGCATTCTTCCCCATAAGTCCTTCAGGAGTGTCCTGGCTTGTTGCATTGCTACTAATAGAAAAATTAATTACATTGGATTGTTCCACAATATTTTACTTTCTGTGTACAATGTTCTCCTGGTTTTAGTCATTTTTCTCTGCATCAGTTCATTGAAGTCCTTCCAGTTCATATGGAAAGCCTCCAGATCATTCCTTACAGCAAAGTAGATACCAGAACCATCAGATACCACAATTTGTTCAGCCATTCCCCAATTGAGGAACAACCCTTCATTTTCTAATTTTTTGCCATGACAAAAAGTGCAACTATGAATCTAAATTAATTTTAATATTTTTTTCTTGAAGACTGAAACTGTACGAATCTCTATATAAGTTTAGCCAAGACAGTTTCAAGTCCAAACTCTAGTTTTCTTCTCTAGACCACTTATTATGGGAGATGATATAATAGGATTGCTTGTAATTTATCATACCTTTTATTTCATTGATAAAAACAAATCCCAGTAAGGAATTTAATCTGTGTCTTCCTGACTCTGAGGATAGCTTTCTATCCACTACACTCAGGGGTATGTTGGAATCATTTCATTCTGGCTCAGTATTTATAAAATCCAAAATTTTCATTGTAACCACTTATAATCAGAAATTGCAAAAGCCACAAAATCTCAGTCTAATTGTTTTATTACTTATAATTCTATAGACTTAAGAAAATGTTAATGCTCAAGATTAATCTTAGAAATTTATAGCATCATTTTTGGGGATCGTATTTACTAATTCCCCCCAATATCACAATATTTTTCATTTTTATTGCCACTTCTTAAAATCATAAATAATTTAGAAAAAATTAACATATATTGATGTTTTCTCCATATTTTTTACATGAATTGTCTCAGAGGTTGGTGGAGTTTTAAGGTAATGCACTTAAATTTGGGGGGCACTTTGAACATATCTCTTCAAGTAATGATATTATCCTTTTATTTAATATATAACCCTTATTAGTCTCTTAAAATCGGTGTTTCAGTGTTAATAGCTTATGTTAAATTACATATGTTAGTTGTTTTCTTTAGCATTGATTTAGAAATTAAATCTTTCTTTTCAATTTACAATCAGGTCCTCCTAACTTCTTTCTGTAGTTACTATAATAAATTATTAACTCATTTCCCTATATTTAATATCAGTCCCCTCTAATTCCCTATACTTAACTATAAATACAAACTTTTCTTATAATTATTTCCCTTTCCAAACCCACTGTAATCTTAGATTAGGTATATATTTACATACACACACACACACACACACACACATATATATATGTTTGTTCCAATATTGTATGCAAACATATAATATTGGAATAAACATGGATTTCTCATTCTGGACTTAAACAGCAGCTGCCAAATGAAACCCTGCTCCAATTCATTAATCCCTAATCCTCATATTCCCTATTATATATACACCCAAACTACCATTTAGAACCTTCTATTTTGTAGTCTTCTTTCCTTTGAGCATTTAATACCAACTAGAATATTCCCTTGTCTGAAGAAATTGATACCATGGACAGAGTATAGGATTTGGGGAACAGCAAATCTAAGTTCTTACTCACTAACTTTATATGACCATGTGGGGAATTTATTATTTCTTTAGTCTCAATTTTTTCATCTGTAAAATGGGAATAATGATCATACCTTATAGAGTTATTGTTAGATGAGATAATATCAGCAAATCTCTTTGAGGACCTTTATATAATAATTTTCATCTTCTCACTATTAATATCGAAGAAAGTTCCTTGAATACCTGAAAGATTTATGCAAATGAGAGATGGTAATGATGGTGGTGATAATAATAGTAGGAACAATAATTATGGCAGCAGCAGGAGTAATTCTAATGTATCATATGACTATGTTGCCTTTTCCTTCCTCAGTAAAATCTGGTGGCTCCCTATACCCATTAGGATCAAATTCAGAATCCTCTGTTTAACATTCAAACCCTCCATGATCTCATCTTTCCTACCACTTTAGTTGTCTAATGTTTTATTCCCCATACTGTACTCATCATTCAAGTAACATTATTCTCCTCATCTTCCCAGGAACAAGACATTCTATCTCTCAGCTTTAGGCATTTTCTGTCTGTTCCCCACCCCAGGAATATTTTCCCTCCTCATCCTTTAATCTTGCATTCTTCGACTTTCATCTCCAAGTCTAAACTTTTACAAATAGTCTTTTACAAACTCTCCAAATTCTAATGATTATCTTCTGTTAGTTATTTCCTATATATCTCGAATATACCTTGTGTGTGTATTCATGTATGTATACTCATGTATTGCATATAATCTTACCCATTAGATTATGTTTCTTGACAGCAAGGACTCTATTTTGCCTCTTTTGAATCTCCAGTGCTTAGTGCAGTGCCCAACACATAGTTTAATAAATAATTTTTGATTAATTGATTGGCATTAAATTGTTCATTTTGCTTTTCTAATGTTTTCTATTTTACATACGTAAATGGTATTACTTCAGTTCACACTCTGAATTACTCAATACCAGAAAACAAATCTATACTTTAAATAATTTGAGAATAGAAGTCTTGTATCTCTTCATATACTTCCAACCTAATATAGGTCTTACTCTTCTTCTTAGTTGTTGATTTGATAATGTTTCTATTAGTCTCCCTCCCAAAATTCCTTCTAGTACATTAGTCATGTGACAGATATTCACAATATACCATACACCCAGGATGAATGAATTTGTCCTGACGACCAGGAACGATCTGTGTCAAAGGAAATTGACTTGACACCTTTAAGGTTCCCTGAGGACTATTTTTATTCTTTTGTTTCAAACTTCAAAGAGTTTCAGTGCAGAGAGAATGTGATTCTTTTAATAGCCATTCTCCTGACAGTAATTGTAGTGATATGTCATGCCATGTTCAATTAATGAGAGAAGTGAAGGAATCTGGCATGACATCTCATCTCTGTGATCTCATGGTAATGATGCCTGCAAAGCACAGACGTGAAGAAGGGACCCTTCCTTTAATAAAATTGTCAGTTTCTCAAAACTTACTAAAAGTTTTGAGGCTTTGAGCAAAATATTCTCAAAACATTTTTTCTGGTAAGAGGCTTTGCCAGGTCTATCTAATTTTGACACCAAGAGCCACAATATGGAGATTCATAGTACTTTCCTAGAGATGTTTTGGGCTTGATGCTATTACCTTCCTTCCCTGTCATTTCCTGCACATATCTTAATAAATAATTGCTTCATTTCCTCATTTAATTTTGAACCCTTTACAGATCAGCAGATTGGCTTTATCTTTCCTTGTATTTCAAGCACTCAATACAGTGGTTCCACATAGAAAACACATAATAAAGCAGCTTGACTTAAATTATAGAAAATTATAAAATCTCTTGCAGCTAATTTGGTATGAACTGAACAATGGAATTAGAATCAAAGGGATTTCTCAAATTTTATTTCTTTTTTTAAAATTGTAACAAATGTTTATTTCTTCAGATTATGTCAGTATGATTTCTTAATATTCATTTTCTGATATTTTGCAATACATGTTCTCTTCCTTCCTCCTAATCCTCCCCCATCCCCATAAAAGCAGTTTATGATTTAGATTTTAAATATATTCTCATATAATGCATCTTTCCATGTTTGTCATGTGAAAAAAGACACATATAGCTTACACTGGAGAAAAATTAATGCAAGGAAATAAAGAAAAATATGATTTCTCAATTTGCATTCAGACTCTGTCTAATCCTTCTATGGCAGAAGATATACTTTTTCTACCTTACTCTTGCAGTTGCCCTGGATTCTTCCTCTCAAATGTTATTTTTGCCACTTACTATCTATTGGAGCTTTTTTCTGGGTTTTGATTTCTTCACTTTTAAAATGAGAATGTTGGATTATAAGACTTCTAAGTTCCCTTCCAGCTCTAAATCTATGATATTGAGTTTCATAATTGTTCATTGGAATAAGAAATGTAATATATACATATATATACACACATATGTTATATATATACATATGAATATTTTCAAACATTTTGGATTTTTGAAAATGAAGAAATTAATAGTTAGATCAATTAGCAACATATATGCTGGGTATGTCATCTGTGAACTTCCAGTTGAGATATTATTTTTGTCTCCATCAAAATCTGGAATTTAAAAGTAATTTCTTTCCAAAACTTATAGGCTCTGCATAATCCTTTCAAGTATTTAATTTGAAGAATCAAAGCCTTTTTTTGCCAAGAGCAAATTTACTTGAGCATCAAAAGATAATTTCTCTTTAGGTCTCCAAAAAACATCAAGATTTTAATATCATATACATTTGTAAAACATTCTCTTAACTCAAATGCATAATCAACATCCTTTCTAAAATGTCACATGCAATGGCAAAATAATGTAAATATTTGTTGAATATAAATCTGAAGTGTGCTAATTTGGGGAACATTATCCTAAGTGGCCACCTATTCAACTACAATGTAAATGGAATTTTAAGTAAGAATTAATACTTAGTTCCTGAAAAAATGTTTATTTTCTCTAATTTCTTGTCATTCCCCACCTATTTATGTTATTTCTTTATTTTTGTTTTTGTTGTTTTGTCATTCAGTCATATCAAACTCTTCATGGCCCCATGGAACAAGTGTCCATGATGTTTTCTTCTTAAATATACTGGAGTGGTGTCCCATTTCCTTCTTCAGTTTTATGCAAGCAGAGATAGGAAGAAAATATGTCAGTTAAGATTAGTAGCATTTATTAAAAGTTGTTGTTCAGTTGTTTCATTTGTGTAGGATGTTTTGTGATCATTAGTGGGGTTTTCTAGGCAAGATTTCCCATGATGTTTTCTTCCTAAAATATACTGCAGAAATCTCCCATTTCCTTCTGTAGCTCATTTGACTGATGAGAAAACTGAGGCAAATAGGGGAAAGTGATTTTCTCAGGATCACATAATTAGTGTCTGAGACCAGACTTGAACTCAGGAGCATGAGTCTTCTTGACCATGGGCCTAGCACTCTATCCTCTGTACCACCTCCCAGTGTACAGGTTAAGTTAGAAGGTGATAACATTATAATATTAGCCTGAGATGCACAGGCTCATACAATCACAGAGTTGTTAGAGATTTCAATAATTATTTAGTCAATTATACTCAGAAAGTAGAAAACTATGTCTATAATATCATCAACATTTTAGGATGTTTTATTTGTTCCTACACTAGATGATGAATACTCAATTAAAAAGCATTTATTAACTGCCTACTAAGTCCTAGACACTATACTAGATACTTTGGAAACAATAAAATAGTCCCTTGCCTCAAGAGAGAAGACAACAGGTTTACTCAATGCTATTATATGTATGATATTGAACAAGTCACATATTAGTTTTGGGCTTCCATTTCATCCAATCCTTTCTGTGTTAAGGGAGGCAACTGGATGGTTTGTCAGATTTGGAGTCTTGAAGATCCAAGCTCAAATATTGTCTCAGGCACTCACTAGTTGCATGAATGTTGACAAGTCATCTAATCAACCTCTCTCTTTGTTTCCACATATATGATAATTGGACAATAATAACACATATCTCCAAAAATTATTGTAGGGATAAAAGTAAATAATGATCACAAGTGATTCACAAACCTTAAAGTGCTTTCAAAATAGTACTAATTATCCTTAAATGTAGTGGCTTTGATGAACTCTAGATTTCTAAAAACTTTAAAATTCTTTTAGCTCTTTTAGCTTATACCTATGATACCACGTTAGAATGAAAGAAGTCAAAGTTATTCACTGTATTTTAAGCCATCAACTGTGGTCTTGACTTTTGCCTTGCCACTAAACTTTGATGAGTCTGAAAGAAAGAGAAAATGAGATGGCAGAGTGGAATAGTACCCTAACACTAGCCTACCCCACTTTCACATGGTTGGAGGTAATGAAAGGGAAGAGTGAAGACTAACCTAATACCGACCCTACATATTTCCATGTGGCCTGAAGCAATAAAACCACAGAGCAGATAACAGTCCAACAAAAGAGACCCAGAAAGCAAGGGGAGTAAAATCCAGATAGGGAAAAATAGAAAGAAAAAACAACCAAAAACCTACCGCAAACCTTCCTACAAGAAGCCAGCTAATCAAACCCATTTGAAGTACATACCAAGGATCCTAAAGATAGTCAGTACAAACCATGCATCTGAAAAGGGTACACTGCAGGCTTGGAACAGTGTTTCCTCTACCCCAGGAGTATAGCAAAATCTCAACAAATAGACAAAGTAACATGGGGGAACATAATAAATAGGAAATTGAACAAAAGACAAAGAAAAAATCCTAACTTCAGAAAGTAAATTTAGTGACAGGGATGATCAAAATATAAACTCAGAAGTGGACAATAATTGCATAAAAGGAAAAATATGAAGACCCAAAGGAAAGTGAGAAAGGATGGTAGGCCCCCAAAGACCTCATAGGTGAATTTGAAAAGTAATTAAATAAATCAAATAATGAAAGAAATGAAAGAAAGATTTAACAACCTGGAAATGAGAATGAGCCAAATGAAGATGGAGGCCAAAGGAGAGAAGAAAAAAAAAACATTTAAGCAGACAGTTCCTAAAGACTGGAATTTGCCAAATGGAAAAGGAAACATAAAAGTTTAGGGAAGGAAAATAATTTCCTAAAAATTAGAACTGAACAAATTAAAGCTAATGATTTCATAAGGCATCAGGATACATTAATACAAAATTAATAATGGGGACAACATACCAAAATTTTTGGAATTGCATCAAAGCTGTAAGTAGGTAGAAATTAAATCTCAAAATGCTTACTACACTTTAGACCTCAAAACATACCCTGTACCAAACTAAAACTCAAGGTATCTGTAAAACTGGTATTTCTTCTAATCTCTTTCTTTTTAAATTTCTAACAATGATTTAAAGTTTAAATGCCATCTGTTATGTTGATAATAAAGGATGACAGCATGGAATCCCTGCAAAATATAGAGATTCCATGCTGCCATTCTTTACATAACACACCTACACCAAAAAGTCTTCATTTTCCCTACTGGATCATGCTGAAATTCCAGCTTTATCTAATTCTTTATATTCCACTTTTCAGGTAACATTCTGCATTCTCAATATTTTGCTTTATCCTTCTATGACAACTTTCTAAATAAAAGGTTTTTAATCATGGATTCATGAACTTGTTTAAAATATTTTTGTAACAATATTTCAAAATATTTGGTTTTTCTTTATCTCCTATGAATTAATTTTATAAGCTTCACTCTCCTGCCAAAGGGTTCTCTAACTCTATGTATCTCTCTATCTCTGTTTTTGCCTTTGTCTCTCTCTGCCTCTTGGTCTCCCACATATACACAAACACACACTCATTAAGGTTAAGAATTGAAGATCTAAATTTTAAATTAGCCCTGGTGCCTAGCAGTGTTCCTTTCATCCAGCAAGTGCTTAAGTTTTGTTAAATGAATGACTGGATAAATTGAATTGAATGAATCAATGAAGTGAGTGAGAAAAGAAAATAAGGAACTTATAAATTAATGAGTCAATGAAATGATTGTAAGGGAATATGATCTGCTTATTTTCCTAAAACAATCCTTCATCTATCATTCCTTCTCCTCAAGAATCCAAAAGAGCAGTGATATATTTTTAAATACTGAACACTTTTCTTTTAGTTTCTACCTTCTGCTTTGTGTTTATTCAATTTCTCTTATATCAGGAACACTTTGTAGACTTACTCTCCTTGTCTGATGCAATCAGTGCAAATGAAATGGAGAATCAAAAGGTCAATACCTTTCTAATCCAGGAAATACCATCTCATTTTTACTTTTTTCCAATTTCTCCTAAGCTATAAATCCTTGTTCATCAGTGATTAAATTTTTGCAACTGTGATGTAGTACTTATCAAGGGTAAAACTACAGACATTTTCTTCCTTGTTAGCATGCTGCAATATTACTAGAAATTTTGATTATAAATAGTCCATCAGATCAGAGTGACCACCAGGGCAATGTAGGTTTAAAGATGCTTAGGCTGTTATCCGTTCCCCAACCATAATGCTAAGAATTTTTAATAATCATTTTCTCAGCTGTTGCTTCTAAATATTGTTAGAAAGGAATCTCTATGCCACCTTTTGCTTGAGGTTTCTCCTAGCTTTCTCCCACTCCAGCTGAATTGTATGTATTTCATCTCTTTATCTACCTATACATCTATATCTATTGATCTGTTATTTCCTCCCACTGTGAAAGAAGTGAGCTGTTTTGTTACCTTCTACATGTAGACTTTCCGTGTTTCCCTCTAACCCCAGCTACTTCATATGTATTTCCTTTCTGTCTACCTATCTATCAATTATTTTTCTGTCAATGTAGTCATCTGCCAGTTTATTGTCTGTTTATTCTATCATCTATCCATCTGTTTATCATCTGTCTGTGTATCTATGTCTATCTCTTTGTCTATGCTCTCTCTACCCACTGTGAAAGCAGGGAGCTATTTCCTTTGTTTCCCTTTCACCTACTACAAGACCTAGCCGATGTATATACATAATACATATTAATTAATATTACTCCTGTTTGACTGCAGTAGGACTTTGTTTTACATGAACTCAACATATGTGAATTCAAGTATATGTGAATAACAATAAAAAAATAAAAGCAGAAAAATATATACATTTTTTTAAAAATTAGTTGTGCACTAAATCCATGCCATTTTCCCCATACAGCATAAAATCTTGTAGCATTTAACCACACTTATTCTAACCCTGAGGAGTGTTATCATGAGTATGAGGCCTTACATTGTTTTGCCCCAAACATTAGCTCCAGCATGAGTCTTTATCCAAAGATCTTGCTTGTAACGTGTTGTGTTTGTGTCAGAGCAGTGTTCATGTTTGTTTCATTAATACTATTTAGATATCAATAATGGCCTCAAAGTATAAGATTTGTGGTGCTAGTAATTCTGATAAGCTTAAGAAAAGTCCTAAGTATGTTTGTATGAGAAATATTTATTAAATAACAGATTTCACTATTAATGTGGAATTTCTCAACTTATGGGAAGGGTCTTAGAACATACTGGCCATGCAAAATGAGATTGCCCTGTACACTACTTATTCATGTTAACAGAAGTTGGGTCCTCAGATCTACTTTACTATGCTTTCATTCATCTATTTTCATTTCAATCACAAAGCTTTTCTTTTCTCTACACTAAGCTCCATCCTGAATGCTCTTCACAGGGCCAAAGATTTTAGATTTAGAATCATTGGTTTCCAACTTAATCCATGATTCTCATTTTACAGATAAAGAAACCAAAGCGAGAGAAATGGACTGGTTTGCCTGAGGTCAATTAAGCAGTAAATAACTAAGTTAAATTTCAAATCCAGGTCCTCTGCCTGAAAATATAATTGTCTTTCCTTTGTGTTTTACTGTCTGGCACTTGGGACATGGAATCGCATTAAGTAAATTGATGCCATCTGATACCAAAGCACTCCAAACTTTCCTCAAATTTATCCAAAATTTCATTTTCATATTCATCCAAATTCTTCTTCCTTTGATTCTTTTTATCTCAGAAATAAGATAGAATTGTTCCTTTTCTTTGCTAAATTAGGACCTTTCTCTACCAATAAACATTTTCCTCCATCTCAGTCTCCCTCCCTTTAGCCCTTTACCTGCATCAATTCATCCATCACTTCCTCTACCCCCACATCTTCTCCTCTATCTTCCACCTGTGCTTGCAAAAAAATGTAAGCAATCTTTTAATCTAGGGCAAACTCCTTTTACATATACTCCCATATCCCACTCCTCTTTTTTTCCTTTCTTATTCTCCTTTTACTTTTCCCTCTCTCCTTTCATTTCTAAAACTCTACAAGGTATTCTCCATTCTTTCTTTCATCAATATCCATTTCCTTTTTAATCCTTCACACTCTTAATTCACCTCTACCACTCTTCTAAAACTGCTTTCCTTCTTGAAGCCTTTTAATGAACTCCTGATTTGCTAAATGAGTCCATCAAGAAAATTAAAAAGGCAGTCCCTATGCTTGGATTTTGTATATTCTTTATCCATGGTTCATTATTGTATGCTCTCTTGGATCTATCTCTAACATTTATTAAACTGACATATACCAGACACCATGTTAAGTAGATTACATTGCAAAAGTGAGATATCCACTCACTTCTCAGACCTTACTTTCTTTGAGGGGGAGATGAAGCATTATTATGCTTATCAGAATAGGGAGAATTGAATTGGGAAGTCATTGGAAGAGCAATTGGCATGCATTTCCAATGGTTATAGTAATATTGACTTAATCATGGTTTTCTTAAAAAAGGATCAGTGAAAGACACAATATATGGCAGCTAGGAAATCGAAACAGTGGTTGGTGCTTTCCACCCCCTGATGTCTTGGTGGATGACTGAATGGAATCAAACATGATCTGAGGGTCTGAGGAAGAGTAAGTAGAACCATAAGGTGAGGACTCTTCAATGGGTAGTACAGAAGCAATATCCTATACCCTGACCCCATGCAAGTTAAGCAAGTTTTTCCTTAAATGGTATAAAAACATTTCTTTAGATTTGGTTCACTCTGAGAACTAAAGGCTCAGTTATTTGACATCTCTTCCTTGTCCCCTGAATACTAGGGAATCAAAGGGAACTCTTTGAACCCTTTTTTGAGAGTTGGCTGTTAGATCATGAAGGCAACTTATATAGGGGAGCATAACTCAACTAAATCAACTCACCATCTATCTTTGTTGAATATCTTTTTTCCTAATATAGTCAAATAAATATTTTATTGTTGCTGTTAACTGCTGAATGACTTACACAGTATCTTTTTTTAAATCAAACATAAATTACCAGAGGTCTGGCTCCTATCCCAAAACAATTCCATCACTCCACTTCTAAACAAACTCTGTAGTTGAGTGAAAAATATTTTGTTAGGTAAGTAGCAGGGTAGGAAAGGGACCCAGTTCTTTTCACTCACTCTCTTCACTTCAAGTTTCATTTTATGTAAAAAATGTATTTTGTTCCAGCCTTAACTTCTTTCATAATCTAGTTCCCATCCTGCATTTCAAAATATCTGCTGACATCTCCACTTATATACCATGCCAGTATTCTAAACTCAGTATTTCAAAAACCAAAATCATCATCTTCCACCAAAAAACTGATATTTCCCTTTGCTATTTTCAGTGAATGAAAATATAATTATCCCAGTCCCCTAAGCTCAAAAGCTTTGAGTATTTTTGTTATTTTTCCTTCTCCTTCACCCCTCTATATCTAATTAGTTCTAAATCCCCATGAGTCTAACTCTTGAATTTTTTTTTTTGCATGTGCTCCCTCTTTTCCATTCCTTCTGCCATTTATTATCTCTCATTCCCAGGCCCTTTATTACCAGTTCTCAAAGCTATTGCAATAACTAACCTATCTTTCTGCCGCCAGTTTCCTCTCCCTCTCCCCCCACCAATCTATCCATACACCACTGCCCAATTAATCTTCCTAAATAATAGCTTCAGCAACATCCTTTCACCTATCAATTCAGGCTCTAGTTTCTTAAATTGGAAAGTAGTATCTCTAGTTCCACGGGTTTAACTTTGCTGTCAAGTCTTATATAAATATTTATTTGTAATAATACTAATTTATATAAAATAATAATTAATGATTACATTATTTAAGTGACTTTATTTCAATTTTTAATTAAGAACATCTATTCTGCCTTGACATTTTGAGGAGAAAACTATGTTATAGTAGGCCCTCAAGGCTTATGTCCACATAACCAAATGAGCAATTCATTTTTCCAATGTTGTATAATATAAGCATGATGAGTTTGAAATCAAGAGGGAATTAAATTTTAATCAGATATCTAACACAAATGTTTTGATCTTAGGCAAGTAATTTCTCTTCCTTGTACTTCAACTTTATCAACTATAATATTATAGTTACTATATTTGTTCCATCCACAACCCAGAATTATTATGAAAAAAAGCATTATAGAAATACATCCTGATAA
Organism: Gracilinanus agilis; assembly: GCF_016433145.1. Classification (NCBI taxonomy): domain Eukaryota; kingdom Metazoa; phylum Chordata; class Mammalia; order Didelphimorphia; family Didelphidae; genus Gracilinanus; species Gracilinanus agilis. The sequence continues at coordinate 246,059,279 of NC_058134.1, forward strand.
TTGTTCTTTAATCTTTTTCTATGTTAAGGGAGATGAAGAGAGCAGTAATTTTTAGGCCAAACAATTATTGGATAATACATCAAGGAATGCAATATGTAGACCTTGAAAGGATGTCATAGCTCAAGTCTAACTACCTCCTTTTATAAATGAGTAAACTAAAATAAATAATTAAATAAATGAACAAGCAAACAGCTAAATAAATAAATAAATGAGGGAACTAAAGTTCAGATACATAAGGTAAGTTGTTCAAGGTTCCTGATGCACTATCAGAGATGAGATCTGAAGCCAAGTTTTTAACTCTTAAGGCCAGAAAGGATAATATTCTTTCCACTGAACTATATTGTCCCTATTTCTGAATGGAAGGTACTCCTGAAATGTCCATTTCATTGACATATGTGAATTATTCATACAGACTACTCAGTGAATAGAATGCATAACTTAGAGTCAGGAAATACTGAGTTCAAATCCAAGTCCAGATAATAACTAGCTATAGGATTGTGAGGCAATCAATTCATCTCTTTTAGCATGTTTCTTCATTTGAAAAATTGGGATAATAATTGCACTCTCCTAGGAAAATGTGAGGATCAAATGCAATAATAATTGTAAAGCACATTGCAAACCTTAAAATGCTATATAGATGGGTAAAAGCTAGGAGGAAATTAGTTTGTCAAGGACTTTGAATGCCAAAGAGAGAATTTTATATATTCTTGGGGGGGGGGAGGGGTGTTGAAAGGGAGTCACCGGAATTTATGAAATAATGGAGTGAAATGCTCGGATTTGTGCTTTAGGATGATTAAATTGATAGCAGAGTAGACATTGTAATGAACTTGGGGGAGAACTAAGGCAGGAAAACCACCCAGCTGTCTATTGTAATAATCCAGACATTAGGCAAGATTATAAAGCTTTGGGACAGAATGTGAGCAATATCAGAGGAGAAAGGTAGATGTACACTAAGGATTTTATGAAGGTAAAATTAAAAGTACTGAATTATTGTTTTAGTTTAAAATAATACATCTGAATTTTTAAGTATTTATCTCAGAAATTTTATTAATTTATATATTTCGAGAAATTTTTCCTCCCCCATAATTCCAAACTAATAAGGTTTCATCTTGTTGACATTCAGATTAGTGAATCACTCACCCAAACTACCAAAATGTTATTCAAGGTGAAAAAATAAAGATTTCATTCATTTCATCATGAGTTTTCCTTGCTTGGGATTAGAGGGAAAAATCACTAATGGACTTATAGGACTTATTTTCAAGACTATTTTCCAACATCAAGGACCTTGTGAATAATTGAACTGAATATCTACCCAGTCCTTGTACTTTCCTTTCACTTTTTTTTTTCTTTTTTACAAAACTGAGCTCGTGCTCATGGGAGATGATAGATGATTATGAACGAAAATGAGCACCCTATAAGCACGTAAAGCTCAGTGACATTATAGATATAGAAACAATATTCTACTAGTGATGACCTGTCTTAATTTGCAATAACATATATTATATTATATATAACTTATATATAATTATAATAATTAATAGTTTACAATTAACAGTTTCAATTTCCTCTTGGTTTGCTTTGATAACCCACATTTTCTTTATCCGTTGTCATGTGTCTTGAAATATTTTTTGTTCTCACTATGATTCCTGGACTTTTATTTATTTTTATATGAACTGTTTCTACAGTGAGGAATATTTTTACCATAGTTACCCAATTTCGCATTTAGTTGAAAATCTACTAAATTGCATCGAGGTAATGTACAATAGAGAGCAGCAATATAGATGAGCAGTAGGACTTTTTTCCATAATATACAGCCTCTTCAATATATTAATGCATAACACATCCTAATAATACTATGCATAATTAGAATGTTAAATAGCACCAACTATCCTTTATAAATTACAGCTAATGCACCTCTCACCAAGAAGAAGTTGCTTACCTGCTGAGTGGCAGTCATATTTAAATCTCTTTGCCAAGCTTTCGAATGCCCTGAAGGATAAGACAGGCTAAAATAATGATACAATTGGAATAGCACATAATCAGCCCCTGTAAAAACATGGAGCCTCACTTCCAATTATGTTAATATATTGCAGAGGGGCTGTACATCTCAATCACGGAAAGATTCCAGGCTTCGTGGAAGCCCCATCACAGCACACATGAAGGTCCCAAGAAAGTATTTAGCAAATTCCCTTTTGATACAGGAGGAGTTTAAACAGTAATAAAGCAATTCCTTTCCATTTATGTATTTTTCCCCTTAAATCAATAAGACCTCTGCTGGACTAAAAGCTAAGGATTTCATTGTTATTCAATCTCAAAAAGAATCTCAAGTAATATGTGGGCTGCTACATCTCAGATAATGGGTGGGAACATAGGGTATTCAAGGTCTCTAAGCATTCAAGGGCAAGAGGATAACAATTCACTGGAAAGCAGCAGTTCGAATCTGATGCACCTAATTTCAGTCCCTTAGGGAGGTTATCTTTCCGGGGCCATTTTGAATTTTAATGTGTTACCATGACATTCCCTGGGCAGCTCATAGAACATCGTTGACACCTCAACTGCGCTCAAGACACTTTTATGGCTGAGTTGCAGAAAGGGATACATTTGCAATCATCTAGCTTTACCAATAAAGCCTTCTTTTGTAACAGAAGCTGTTTTCCAGTCTATGGTGGGCTTTCTAATGTATGATATTCTACTGAAGCACAAGCTCAATTACTTTGGAGAAGTAATTAGAATGGACTCTATAACCATTGGCTTGAGATGAGTGCTAGCTTTCTGACATGATTCATTTGTCTGGAGAGTGTAGGGATTTACTTAGGGTTGGTTATTTTATTTTCCCCATAGCTTTTATGTAAAGCCTTGTATATAAAGTCACTGATAGGTGACTTAAAGATCCAATTTTGGAAGCGGCAAATGTAGAGGGGAAAGAGTGACTATTGTAAAAGGTAAAATGGTGTGGAAACTTGTATTAAAAGTTTATAACTTCAAAAGCATGACTTAATTAAGAATTATAGTCTGCTGCAGTTATTTAGCAAACCTTGACTTTTTTCAATTTTCCAGCCTGATGGTGCATTCCACTAAGGGAAATCTGGCAAGTGATGTCCTATTGACTTTGACATTTGTGAAGTGTTTTTATTTTTTTTTTCAAAAACATTTTTTAATCTCCATTTTTTTTGCATTCTTAAAAAAATGAAAAGAAACAAAATCAAATAAATGGGAAATTAAATATCCACAAATGGTGATAATGTGCTAATATTAAATAACAGTTCACCTCATCACTCATAAAAGTACCTTTAAAATACTGTTTGGTTAAATTACATATTAATTGAATTGAATTCCTTTTGTATAAAGCTATTAGTACAAGATTTGGAATGAGATTATTTAGAATCTTTTAAATTGACTTTACTTGAGTTGAGTTCAAATCCAGTTTCAGACATTTACTTGCTATGTGACCCTGGAGAATTTATTTAATTTGTCTGGAATGAATGCTAAGTTCCCTTCTAAATTTGTGATTCCTACACATCATTATCTCTATGATTATTATGAATTTTGCATTGCAATAAGCACTTGACCTGTGAGTTCATATAAGGAATTCCTTAAAAAGGAAATTATTTCTACCAATGCAACTATCATTTTCTCTGCAACTTATAGTCTTAGGGAGTTTTCTGGAACACTGAGCGGTTAAGTTACTTATCCAGAGTCATACAGTCAATAATTTCCATAGGTAAGGCTTGAAAGCAAGTGTACCTGGATCTGAGACACTTTCTATCCACTACTCTATGTTATTTCTTAGAAGGATTCTTCCCCACTTGGGGACACTTTTAAAGTTCTATGAAATAATGCTGCAATGATTAGAGGACTGGACCTGGAATTATGAAGACATGAATTCAAATTTAACCTCAAACATTTACTATCTATGTGAGCCTGGACATCTAACTTACTATGTCTCAGTCATAATTTCTCATTTAGAAAATTGAAGATTATGACAATACCTACCTCTCCAGGTAATTGTTAGAATCAAATCAAATAACATTTTTGAAGCATTTTGTAAACCTTAAAATGCCATATAAAAGGTATCCTTTAAATTAATGTTTTTCCCATTCAGTGAATGATGGATATAAGTTGTTTGTTTTTTAAATAGGTACTATTCCTCCTTTCTCAACAAATTTTCACATACTTCAGAACTTCAAAACACTGGTGATTTCATCTTCATGGGTACCCCTTCTACCAATGTAGATTTCACATCCTCTGTACCTTAGGAACCAGTCCTCATGAGTCACGTTGACTAGCCTTCTTGTAAAGAATTTCATAGAATAAAGTTAGACTGGTCCATTTTTGAAATATATCTCACTCCATAACCAGGTGCATAAAAGTCTTTCCAGCTTGATAGATCCTGCCACAGCATAGGAAAATACAATTTATAGATGAGACTACTAAGGACCGAAGAAATCATGTGAAATTCCCAGGGTCCCACAAAATTTAAATGAGAGGAACAAATCTCAAACTGAAATTCTCTCACTCCAAATTCAGGGTTCTTTTCACCTGATATTTAATCAAAACACTTGTAAAAACAGCTAGTTGGGAGAAGTAAGTGAATCTGACTGTACATAGGATATCTAAGTTAAAAGCAGCATAGTTTTAAACACCCATTTATTAATGAACAAGATTGAGCATGCATTCCAAATTAATATCCTCTGGGATTTACAAAATTTCAAGGTGGACCCTTCTATGTACTCTGTACTGAGGAACTCTGTACTGAGTTCTATACTGGGTTTATTGTTGGGCAAGCTTGACATATCAATAGAAAAAAATTAGGCTTTTCATTTCCCAGATTAATTGACTCATCATATCTACCCTGGCTAGATATGGCAATTCTACATTTGGCTCTAATCTGGGATTTCCCCAAAAGTATGTTTATGTTGGGGGAGAAAAAGCAAATAGACAATTAAAACAACTATGTAATCAATGTACCAATAAATTACATATAGAACAGATCCTTCATTCCCACATACCAATGGAAATGAAAAGTACAAAAGAATCAGAATGTGAATTACACAAATCTTAGAATAAATTTCAATAACTTCTCCATACTAGCAAAATCAGTTGGAATGCCTCAGTCAAGCCTCTTTGGGACCCAAAAATTTCTGCAAGTTGCCAATGAATCTTTCATCAGTCCATTTTAGTGAGTACAGTTTGATCAAACACCTGCCTTTTCTCTGTCATAATCATTTTTTCTCCTCTCCATTGTGAACATTTCCTTTGGTTTCAGACCATTCCTGCCTCTACTTAGACACTCTTTGCTGCCAATGGTTGACCTACCCAGTGCAGACACTTACCCCCCCCCCTTACCAGAAGCTGTTGTTCCAGGAGACAGAGCAGCTGCTGGCAAGGGATGCTCTAACTGTGTTCACAGGACTCCAGACTCTCAGAGTTCTCATAAGGCCCTATATTAAAGGAGCTAGGACATAAAAGAGAGACATCAAAGAGTTGCCTTCATACTATAAAGTTTAAAGAAAGAGGGTAAGCCAGGGGGCAGATTGCCCCTTTCGAATATCCATAGAGTTCAAGATGATCAGCTAATTAGGAGATTCAATGCCCCAAATAAGTCACAAATGGCTGGAAGCAACCTTTCTCCACTACCATGATATCACCAGCACTGATGAATGAACATGCTTCAAAAACGAGAGTAGGAGGTGATGTCTAAGGTCACTGGAATGGTGCCCAATACAGAGATATTTCAAAGATGGGGAAAATCCAAAGTGATGAAAAATAATATGGTCATGCATTTATTTTGTTTTGTTTTATTCCCAGTGAAGAAAAGCAAGAAAACATAAGCAATTATTGACCCTTGCTATCTTATCTATATAAAATCTTCATGAGGATGCTCTGTGAATATAGTGAGTGTATCCTAAATAAAAAATCTTGAAAAAGAGACAGACTTTTGAAGGCATTTTCCCCATAGCAGACAATTCCTTTAGAATAGCAACACTGACTAAGATCCAAAGAGCATATAAGATCCATTGAGATTATAGTTTATTAATTTTAAAGTCACTTAACATAATAAGAGAGAATAAAAGCATGACAGTTCTCTCCTAGCAGGTACTTTCTCTAACTTACATTCATATTATAGGGTAAGTTATATCATGACATATAACAATATATATATATATATAATATATGTATGCTTACAGAGCAAATATATAAAACATATAGTAAATATAACAAAAGCAACTTTGACATCTGTTGAATATTGTCATAAAAAGGAGAAGGGAGTTGTTATTTAAGGATACTGATCTACAATGACACATGGTAAAACTAGTGGAAATGCATATCGGCTATGGGGTGGTGGTAAAGTGGGGGTAAAATGGAAAGTAAGAATATGAATTATGTAACCATGGAAAATTTTTCTAAAAAATAAAAAAAAAATAAAGATACTGATCTACACTTAATGTGTTCACCACTGTCATGGATAAAATTATGTGATTTTCTGTCCAAGTTAGAATAACAATTATTCCTATGAAACCTGAGAACACTGCAAATCATCAGTTCAATCCACAGAAATTTGAAAGGAAGCATCTAAATATTCACATCTAGAAAAACAAAGTGGATGGAAAATATTGACCTTATTATAGAATGAGAGTGGACAACTAATCTATTAAACTAATCCCCACTGAGCTACTAAGCATCCCTCTAGAAAAATATTTATTTGTATATTGTATGCATATTTATGTATAGGTTATATATCTATATATACATATATATATACATATGTGTAGGTTGATAGACTTTATTATTTGTATGTTATACCTATTTGTATACTAAATAAGTGTTTCAAATAGTCACCAAATTGAGCTAAGATCAATCTGAAATGAATTATCAATATCTGCAAAATGTTCACCACACACACACACACACACACACACACACACACACAAAAGCCCATGACTTTAATATCAGTATGCTCCAGGTTAGGAGGTATGCATGAGATTCATGTAATGTTGACATATAGATACATATTTATATATTGTACATGTGTGTACATAGTGTTCATATATGTGGACATATTATGTGCATGTTTCACATATGTTATATACCCACACAATATTTAAAAGGAATGTACCACACAGGATCGTACTGACAATGGCTTGCCTGAAAAAACTGTAATAAAAGATAAAATAAGGACATAACTTCAAATAGTGGCAAACAAGTCACATAATTAGAAATGGAAGTCACAAATGTGAACAAAATCATAAATAAATTTGAATGGATCTCCTATTCAGGCTTCAGGGAAAAATAGCAGTGGCATATAATGATATCCGAAGAAAAATGAATTTTGAATTAGAAGACATAGATTTAAATTTTGGACAAGTTTTTCTGGGCTTCAATTTCTTCATAAGCAAAATGAAAGATGATATCTGAGATTCCTTCCAGATCTAAACCTATGATTCTATGATCCTTCAATATGATTTAGAACTCCCAATTTGGCATATTTTCTCTGTGTGAACTTGGAGAAGTCATTCAACTTTTCACCTACATAATCTGTAAATGAGGGGTTGAAGTCAGAAGCCCCTAATTTCCATTTCCAGCTCTAGATCTCTGATCCAGCTACAGGAAAAAAAAAAATTCTTAGGATGACAATACTTATAGCAACTGTGAGTTACCATGATGCAAAACTACATATCTCATTAAAATCATAGATCTGCCCAAATTCCAAATAGCTAAATGATAAAGGTTTCGAATTGAAAATTGCATTCTAAATCAAACCAATAATTTGGGAACTAGAGACATTAATGGCCCCCATTACCCACATATTGCTGATGAAGCTGACTATATCTAATTGAACCAACAAGTTAATTTTGTATGGTGATGAAAATAGATACTAAAGGGATTTCTGAAGTGATCCTAAGGAAATATTTGCAAAAATCAGAATTGAGGAGGAAATAAAATGGTAGCCTACATAAGTGGCTCTATTTTTTCAAGTTGAAATACAGCAAGACTGAGCCTGCTTTCAGTGCCACCATATTTATATAAAACCAAGATCTTAGTTTCTGTTCAAGTTGAGATTTTGATTAAATTTGATCCTATTTATGTTACCTTGAATTGGATTACCTTCATCTAGATTAAATGTTCTTTCTGATTCCATGAGACAAGAGGCAAATGGGTCCTTCAACATGACTAAATGTTATTACTAAGAAAACTCCTCTGCCAAAATCTTTAGAATCACAAAGCAATCTTCCACTAAGGTAAATAAAAGGGACACAAAATGCTAAGAAACTCAAAGAGACCAATGCTTTCAAAGTTCAGACTCAGGCAAGCAATATTTTTGAACCTGCAAAGGTCTTCTCTATGACTACTCAATTCAGGAAATCTTTTTAAAGTAGGAAGTGTTGTGTTAGGTCCTGGAGATAGAGAGAGAGAGAGAGAGAGAGGAAAAGTAAAACAATCCCTAGCCTATTGGAGCTTACATTCTACTGGAGGGAAACATGAAATTTCCTTGGTGGAGGTCAAAAAGAATTACCAAATGACTAGCTCAAAATTTGCAGCTCAAAATTCAAAATAATTGAATGAATGAATAAAAAGCATTGATTAAATCCTTATTCTGTGGAAAGCAAGTATGGGGGATACAAATAGAAAGGTAATACCTACTCTGAAGGAGCTCACATTTAATTAGGGTAGCATCCAGTTGCAAGTCAAAGAGGAAGGCTCAGTAGGGGTTTAGATGCAGCAGTAAGAAAGACAGCAATGAACCACCTTTATGTCACTGCCATTAGAAACACCATTTCAACTCAGTCAACTCGCATCAATAAAATGCCTACTATGTATAGTGACTGTTTTAAGTGCTGGGCTTACAAAGAAATGGGAAAAATATCTTATACTTTCAAAGAGCTCTTTCTCTAAAAGAGGAGGCAATATACAAAGATTAAGTATAAGCAAGAAATGTACAGTATAAAATGGAAATCAAGAAAGGGAAGACACCAGAATTAAGAGGGATTTGGAAAGTCTTCTTGTAGAAGGTGGCAATTTAGCTGGTACTTAAAGAAAGAGAAGGCCAGGGGCAGAGATTGCCTGAAGCCATCGAGGCTGTGAGGTTAGCATGGCTACCCACAAGCTCTGACAATCCAGCATGGCAGGTTGTCAGGAGGAAGTCACTCTTCAGCAAAAATGAATAGTATGGAAATAGGTATCAAGTGATAACATTTGTACAACCCAGTGGCATTGCTTGTTGGCACTTGGAGCGGGGAGGAAAGAGGGGAGGGAAAGAAAATAAAACATGAAAACATAGGAAAATATTTAAAATTGAAAATTTTAAAAATAAAATAATAAAATTAAAAAAATAAACTAAAGACAAGTTTTGTATTTGATTCTGGAGGTAATAAGTAATCACTGGAGTTTGTTGCATAAGGGAAAGACTATAATTTTCTCATTTGAAGGTGCTAATACCAGAGAGGAATTATTAATTCCTTTTTTATATGAAAATAATCAAAAACCATAAGATCATGAATTTAGATCTATAAGGAAGTTATTCTGTCAAATCTTCTTATTTTATGTAGAGGACATTAAATACAAGAGGTGGAATGATTTGTACATTTGTCACAATAGCTAGAGAGTAGTAAAGCTGGGATTCAAAATGAGGGATAATCTGTGTACATCACCCAATGTCAAGACATCTAAGCTAAAACCCACATGAAACTAGGTAAACTCTTGCCGTGTATTTCTAACAAGGATAAGAATTTCAAAGGAACAGCAACTAGGAATGGATTACAATATGTATCATTCAATGACGTATCCATTTCAACATGTTCAAGGCAAAGGAAAAATTCAAGTATCAAATTAATCTCTTCTTGAGGGGAACATAGCTCCAATCACCTGAGAGTCATTTTCCCCTCAAATCCCTGCCCTTTCAGAATCTTGGAAACTATTCAATAGTACTAGGGATCCGGAAGAAGTCCATGATAACTAGAATATTGTCAGGTTTAACCAGCCATTCATTATTTCACCTATACAAAGGAGTAGATTAGTTATTAGAATTCATTTTAATTCACCATGCAATTATAAAACAACTAGAATGATAGTTATCAAGGTATGTGTTAAGCATACAAAGAACAACACAAAATCATTCCTGCCTTCAAACAGCTTGCATTGTATTGGAGTTGGGATACAGAAAATACAGAAAATTAAATAAGATATTTTATAGGACAATAATACCTTCTGTACCTAATGTCCTGGAGTGTTGTGAGACTTGTGAGAAAATGTATGTGTAACACTTTGCAAAGTTTTAAGATACTATATGTATCAGGTATCACCAACATACCATGGCACTTTTTAACTGTTCTTTAAAAAATTTCTAGTGTTACTGGTTGCCACTGACCAACTTTCTTTGAAGAATGATTGCCCTAGAGATCTTCACTACTTGCTGCTTGTATTCTAGTTATTATTATCTTCATCAATGTCCCATTCACACTGAAACTTGGATTCTTCAACTACAACTCTAAAGGCTAGCAACAAATAAGTAAATTTTGACTTCTCTTGCCATGAACCAGACCTCCATACTATTCTCCTTTTTCTTTATTTTATGTGTTTTTATTTTTTACATATTGATGCAATTTTAAATAATCATCTTTTGACATTTTGTAATTCATATTCTTTGCCTCCATCCTACCCCACTCTCCAAGACAGGAGGAATATGATATGAAAGTAGATGTGTTATCATTTATATATATATATATATACATATATATATATGTATATATATATATATATATGCATGTTAATCATGTTGTGAAAGAAGACATCTCACTTACACTAGAGAAAAATTCAAGTAGGAAATAAGATGAAATGGTGTGCTTCAATCTGCATTCAGACTTTCTTAATTCCTTCTCTGGTGGCGGTCAGCCTTTTTCATCATTAGTCAATTGAGGTTGTCCTGGTTCCTTTCTTTGCTGTAATAGCTGTGTCATTCACAACTGATCATTGTACATTTTGTTAGTAACATACATTTTCTTGGTTCTAATCATTTTTACTTTGTATCACTTCATATAAGTCTTTCCAAGTTGTTTCTTTTCCTTTCTTTTCTTTTGTTTTTTTTTATTGTCTTGTTTGTCATTTCAAATGACACAATAGTATTACATTACAATCATATAAAAAAACCCATTCAGCTATTCCCCAATTGATGGATATCCCTTCAGTTTCCAGTTCTTTGCAAAAAAAAAGAGCTGCTATAAATATAAATGTATATATTTTTAGAAGTAGGTGCTTTTCCCCATCTTTGATACATAATATTACCTACAAGACATTTTAAAATCTTGCCATAAACACTCTGACCTTCTGTTCAGTCCCTTATATGTATTATTTTCTACTTTAATATGTCCCTTAATTTTATTTCCCAAGTGCTTGCCTCAGTTCCTAGCATGTACTAAGTGCTTAAAATGCTCTCTCTGTCTCTCTCTTTCCCTATTTATCTGTCTGTCTGCCTGTCTGTCTGTCCATCTATCTACCCATTCATCCATTTATCTATTCCTCTGTATTGCAATCTATCAATCTATTTATTAGTTTCTGTCTGGCTGCTTATCCAATCATTTGTTTCTATATCTACCTCTGAAAGTGTCTCTCTCGATGCCTCTCCCTTTGGGTGTTTTTATCTCACCCACCCCTACTTGCTTACTTTATATCTGTTGTCAGTCTAGCTGTCTATCTCTTTCTATCACTATTTCATGAGCTTTCTTACCCAAAGAATTGTCCTAACTGATCCCCTTCATGACCACTTTGGATCTATGCCAGAATTTCCCCTCTCCCTTGTAGAATTATTATGTCTTATTAAGGCCTTATTAAGAATCTTCCATCTCCTTCCTGCTTTTTACATATTTAGCCATGTTATGAATTTATTTTAAAGCAATAATCTCTACTTTCCGAAATCTAACTTAAGAGAAAAAAGAAGTTTTGTCACACATTGAGATTATAATAATAACAAAAAATAATAATAATTCATTTGAATATATGGAATGTTATGGTTTGCAAAGTTTCATTTGTATTATCTCACAAATCCTCACCACCAGCCCGTTAGTTAAGTATTGAAAGTACTAAGCCCATTGGGCAAATGGAGAAAATGAGGTACAAAATGTACAAAGGATTTACTGTGGGTTACAGAAGAGGGACTGCACAATGACATTTTTTTCTCTCTTTCATTTTGGATTCTTTTTAAACTCTTACCTTTTGTCTTAGAATTAATACTAATTATCTATTCCAAGGCAGAGGATAGATAATGTTGAGGCAATTAAGGTTAAGTGACTTGCCAAAAGTTAAACTAGGAAGTGTCAGAGGACAGATTTGAACTAGAGTTCTCCCAACTTAAGTCTCTACTCTCTAACCCAATGGTCAGCAACCTTCTTGGCCGTGAGAGCCATAAACGCGTGTGGAAGGAGGAGGATGGAGGCAGAAGACACTGGAATGTGAGGCAGGGGCTGAAGGGCCCCCTGGGGCACATCCTGGGGCTCTGCCCAGACTGGCAAGTCAGGAGGTGGAGTCAGATGTGGCTCAAGAGCCCTATGTATGTTGCCGACCCCTCCTCTAACCCCTGAGTCACCTACTGCCTCTTTGGCATGGATTTTGATATTGTGAACAAGTGAATGTATAAATGGATGAATGAAAAATAATTTACTCAGCACTTAATATGTTCTAGCACTGTTCTAATTGTTGGATTAATAAGATCATTGAGATCCAGATAATTGTATTGACTTGCTGATGGTCATGAAGCTATTAACATTCTGAAGTGGGATTTTGACTTCAGATCTTCCTGACATTTATTACTTTCCTTTGCTGTCATATTGGTTAATCTGCTAGTTGTGAAGTGGTACTTCAGAGTTTTTTTGATTTGTATTTCTCTAATTATGAGAGATTTAGAATGCTTTTTCAGGTACTTATTGATAATTTTGTTTTCTTTATCTGAAAAATTGCCTTTTCATGTCATTTGCCCATTTATTAATTAGGGAATGGCTTGATGTTTTGTACAATTAATTTAGTTCCCTATAAATTTAGAAATTAGACCTTTGTCAGAGGTTTTTGTTATAAAGATTTCCTTCCCAATTTGTTGCTTCACTTCTAATTTTGGTTGCATTGATTTTCTTTGTACAAAAATTTTTAAATCTAATATAATCAAAATTATTCATTTAACAGTTTGTAATATGCTTTATCTCTAGGTTGGTCTTAAATTCTTTCATTTCCCCATAGATATAACAGGTATATTATTCTATGTTCATTTAATTTACTTAGAATTTCCTTCTTTATATTTAAATCATTAACCCATTCTGAATTTATCCTGGTATAGGGTGTGAGATGCTGATCTAAATCTAATCTCTCCTTTACTCTTTTCCAATTTTCCCAGCCTTTTTTGTCCAAGAGTGTTTTTTCCCCCCAAAACTGAGATCTTTGGGTTTATCATACACCTTCTTGCTGAGGTCATTTACCCTGTCTACTCCATTTATCCTCCCTTCTGTCTCTTAGACAGTACCATAATGTTTTTATGATCACTCCTTTATATTACACTTAAGATCTTGGTAATGCTAGGCCCCCATCCTTCACATTTTTTTCATTATTTCCCTTGATATTCTTGATCTTTTGTTCTTCCAAATGAACTTTGTTATGAATTTTTCTAATTCTACAAAAAAGTTTCTTGGTAGTATGATAGGTATGGCACTGAATAAGTAAATTAATTTGGGTAGTATTGTCATTTTTATTATGTTAGCTCGTCCTATTCATGAGCAATTAATTTTTTTACAATTATTTAGATCTATTTTTAATTGTGTGGAAAGGGTTTTGTAGCTGTGTTCATATAATTCCTGTGTTTGTATTGGCAAATAGATTCCTAAATATTTTATATTATTTACAGTGATTTTAAATGGAGTTTCTCTTTCTAACTCCTGCTACTGAATTGTGTTGGAAATATATAGACATGCTGATGATTTATGTGGGTTTGTTTTGTAGTCAGTAACTTTGCTAAAGTTGTTAATTATTTCCACTAACTTTTGAATTGATTTTCTAGGATTCTCTAGGATTAAGTAGACCATCATATCATCTGCAAAGAATGATAGTTTCCTCATTGCCTACTTTAATCCCTTCAATTTCTTTTTTTTCCCTCTAATTGCTACCACTAGTGTTTCTAGTACAATGATAAACAATAGAGGTCATAATGGGCATCCTTGCTTCATTCCTTATCTCATTGGGAAGGCTTGAATTTTATCCCCATTGCAGAAGATACTTACTAATGGTTTTAAATATATATTGTTTATTATTTTTAGGAAAGGCCATCTATTCCTATACTTTATAGTGTTTTTAATAAGAATGTGTGTTGCATTTTGTCAAAGGCTTTTTCCATATCCATCTATTGAGATAATCATGTGATTTCTGTTGGTTTAGTTGTAGATATGTTCAATTATATGCATGGTTTTCCTAATATTAAAACATCCCTTCATTTCTGCTGTAAATCTTAATTGATCATGTTGAATAATCTTCATGATAACTTGTTGGAGTCTTTTTCCTAGTATTTTATTTAAGATTTTTGCATCTTTGTCCATTAAGGATATTGGTCTGCAGTTTTCTTTCTCTGTTTTTGGTCTGCCTGGCTTTGGAATCAGTACCATATGTGAGTCATAAAAGAAATTTGGTATAATTTCTCCTTCACTTATTTTTTCAAATACTTTGTATAGTATTGGGATTAGTTGTTCTTTGAATGTTTGGTAGAATTCACTTGTGAATACATCTGACCCTGGGGATTTTTTCTAAGGTTGTTCTGTGATTGTGATGGCTTGTTCAATTTCTTTTTCTAAGATGGAATTGTTTAAGTATTCTATTAGCTTCTTTGTTAATTTAGGCAATTTATATTTTTGTAGATATTGACCTAATTCACAATAGATTGTCATATTTATTGCCATATGATTGGGCAAAATAGTTCTTAATAATTACCTTAATTTCCTCTTCATTAGAGGTAAGGTCACCCTTATCATCTTTGATTGTGTTCATTTGATTTTCTTCATTCTATTTTTTACTAGATTAACCAGTACATTATCTATTTTATGTGTTTTTTCAAAGTACCAGCTCCTAGTCTTCTTTATTAGTTCAATAGTTCTTTTACTTTTAATTTTATTAATTTCTCCTTTGATTTTTAGGATTTCCAATTTAGTTTTTATTTGGGGATTATTAATTTGTTCTCTTCTAGTTTTTTTTTAAGTTGCATGCCCAATTCATTGATCTCTTTCTTCTCTATTTTGTTAATATAGGCACTCAGGAATATAAATTTTCCCCTGAGTACTGCTTTGGCTACATCCCATAGATTTTAATATGTTTTTTCCTCATTGTCATTCTATTCAATGAAATCAGTAATTATTTTTTTATTTGTTCTTTGACCCAAAAGTTTTGAAGAATTAGATTATTTAGTTTCCATTTAATTTTAAATCTGCCTTTCCATAAGCCCATACTGATTATGTTTTTATTGCATTATGATTTGAAAAAAATTCACTTATTATATCTGATTTCCTGCATTTTTTGCAATGTTTTTTTATGCCCTGGTGCATGGTCAATCTTTGTATATGTGCCATTTAATACTGAAAAGAAGGTATATTCCATTTTTATCCCTATTTATTTTTTCTCCAGATATCTTTTAGCTCTAATTTTTCAAATATTTCAATCACTTACCTTACTTCTTTCTTATTTATTTTTTATTTGTATTTATCTAGTTCTGATAGGGGAAGATTGAGGTCCCCCACAAGTATGGTTTTACTATTTATTTTTTCCTTAAGTTCCTTTAGTTTCTCCTTTAGAAATCTGAATGCTGTATCATTTGGTGCATATATGTTGAGTGCTCATATTTTTTCTTTATTTATATTGCATTTCATCAAGATGTAATTGCTTTCCCTAAATATTTTAATGAGATCTATTTTTGCTTTAGCTTTGTCTGAGATCAAAATTGCTATTCCTTCCTTCGTTGTGTCAGTTGTAGTCCAGTAAATTCTGCTCCACCTGCTTACCTTTACCCTGTGTATGTCTACCTGTCTCAGGTTTGTTTCTTATAGACAACAAATAGTAGGATTCTGGTATCTGCTTCATTGTTACTGGTGAGTTCATCCCATTCACATTCATAGTTACAATTATTGTCTTTGTATTCCCCTCTATTTTGACTTCCTCCTTTGATTCTGTCTTTTCTCTTATCCCTCTTACCCCTTCCAACTTTTTGCTTTTAGTCAGTCTCCTCCATTTCCCCTTCCTAATATTACTCCCCTTCCTGCCCATTCCCCTCTTATTATCCCTCTCTTACTATAGTGTCTTTTAAATGACCCCCCAACCTCTCCCTCCCTTGTATTGCTCCCCTCCCCACCAGCCTATTTATTACCTTTCTACTTCTCTATAGGGCATGATGCAATTCTCTGGCCCTGTAGATCTGATTGTTCTTCCCTATCTGAGTCAACTTCAGTGCATATAAGATTTAAGTATTACCTGTTCTCAAACTCTTCACCCTTCCATTGCTCACCCAGTATGCTTCTTTTTTTTTTTTACCAATTTTTCTCTTTTCCCGTTTCTCTTAGAATTATCCCCTTTTTTACTCCTAGTTTTTTTGACATATCATCTTATACAGTTTGTACCTTCTGTACCCTTTGAGTATACTTCTTCTAGCTACTCCAATGATAATAGCAATTTTTAGGAGTTACCAATATCATCTTTTCATATAGGAATGCAAATTATTTGAACTTACTGGGTCCCTTAATTTTTTTCCCCTTATTTAATTGTTTTTTTTTTGGTTATTCTCTTGAGTTCTGTGTTTGGGCATCAATTTTAAGTCAGATCTTTTCTTCAAGAATGCTTGGAAATCTTCTTTTTTACTAAATGATCATACTTTTCCCTTCAAGAATATAGTCAATTTTGCTGCATAGTTGATTCTTGGTTGTAGACCCAATTCCCTTACTTTCAAGAATATCATATTCCATGTTTCCTGGTCCTTAAGTATTGATGCATCCAGGACCCATGTGATCCTGACTGTGGCTCTATGATATCTGAATTTGTTCTTTTTAGCAGTTTGTAGTATCTTTTCCTTGGTCAGAAGTTCTTGAACTTGGCTATAACATTACTGGGCATTGTCAATTAGGAATTTTATGCAAGCAGTGATCTGTGGATTCTTTCAATCTCTACTTTACCCTGTTGTACAAGAATACCAGGGCAGTTTTCTTCGATAATTTCCTGTAGAATGATGTCCAGCCTTCTTCTTTTGTCATGATTCTCCAATAGTTCAAGAATTCTTAAATTGTCTCTCCTGGATCGATTTTCCTAGTCTGTTGTTTATCAATGAGGTGTTTCATATTTTCCTCAATTTTTTCATTCTTTTGAATTTGTTTTATAGATTCTTGCTGCCTTGTGAAGTTATTTGCTTTTAGTTGTTAGATTCTAATTTTTAAAGACTGAATTTAATCTCTGGCTTTTTGGTCATCCTTCTTCTGGTCTGTGTTTCTTTGTAGGTCATCTTTCACTTTCTTTGCTTCATTTTCAAGCTGGTCAATTCTGGCTTTCAAGACACTATTTTCTTATTTTAGTTCACTTGCCTCTATTTTCAGATGACCCATTTTGCTTTTAAAGTTTTTTTCCCAATTTTCTTCAGCCTCTCTTAATTGTTTTTTTTAAATTGTGTTTTGAGTTCTTTCAAAGCCCGAGTCCAGTTCACTGGAGTTTCTGAATTTTTGCTTGGTGTTCCTTGCTCCTCCTAGAAGCTGTTGATTATAATTTCTTTTTCTGTTGTTTACTCATATTTTTTCCTTTTTTCTCTCTCCTTATTGGATGTATTCTTGCTCCTCTGTTTATTTGCTGGATCCATGAGTCTCGGCTTTTCTGACCTTCTTCTTCTCTGTTCTGCTGATTAAGTGGATTAGGCTGATGGAGCTGAACTGAACTTTGGTATTAATGAGCTCTGAGGCCAGATCTTCCCCAGCCACCAACAGAAGCTAAAGGTAAAAGTGAAACTGTGAAGGCTGGCGGTAGTTTCCCTAGTCCTCCTCGCTTCCTTTCTGTCAGCTGCCTCTCTGCTAGCTGTCAGGTCAGAGCACAAAGTTTACTGTGGTGGTACCAAGGAATTCTGTTGAGCTTGCAGCATTCTCCTTGGGATCTCAGTCAGCTAGATTCTTACCATGGGTCTCAGTGCAGTAGGTATGGGAGGAATGTTGGAGATTGAGCTTTTGTGCACTCTGGAGGCTTCTTTTCTGCACTATTGTTAGACTGGATTAAGTTAGTTGAGCTGATCTGCAGAGCTTACTGTGCCCTGAGGCAAAACTTTCAGAATGAGATGCCCAAGATGAAGGATTTGTGGCTGAAGCCTGCCACCAGGCTGCCCTCCTCTCTGCCCCTCTCCTCCAGCTGCCTCCTTGCTAACTGTGGTCAGAGCCCTGAGCCTCAAGTAGCTGTGGTAGTAATACACTCCCTCCAGGATAGATCACTCATCCTGAGATCCCATCAACTGCCCCAATCTCATCACATTAGGTGGGGGAGGGGCCCTGGAACTTCCTTCTTTCTTTTTCTT
Source organism: Gracilinanus agilis (assembly GCF_016433145.1). Taxonomy (NCBI): domain Eukaryota; kingdom Metazoa; phylum Chordata; class Mammalia; order Didelphimorphia; family Didelphidae; genus Gracilinanus; species Gracilinanus agilis. The sequence continues at coordinate 246,077,823 of NC_058134.1, forward strand.
AAACCAAAGAACTTAACCTTCTCTGTGTACCTTTTAAGTTGAATCAAGCAGGTAAGTCCCCTGGTTCTGTCCTCTTGTTGGATTTGGTTTTCTGTCCCCCTCAAAGTGCTTTGTTTTTGATTGATGTAGAAGGGTTTTCACAGAGGGAATGACTTTTACTACTTCTAAGCTGTTATCTTCACTCTGCTCACCTATTTTTAATTTTTAAATAAGAGGTATAAAAAGAGAAGAGGAAAATATTGGAAATGAATAAGGAACTAAAAATCATTAATGAAGCAAAAAATATGACGAAATCATGATGATTATTTAACCTTATTCCACATCTACTCTGTCTTTTTTCCTTTGCATCATTATCCTATATACCCTGAATTTTCTCCCTCCTAGTTTATGTTTCCTCGAATCCACAATTCCCTTCAAAGTTTACCTGATATATAACCTCCTATTATGATCCTCCCATGATCTACATTAAGCCTCATTGAACATATCTGGCATGTATATACCTGTCTTCTTGATCCAAGAGATAGATAGATAGATAGATAGATAGATAGATAGATAGATAGATAGATGAATAGATACATAGTTTTGATTTATGTATGTACATACTGTATTCTCTTGGTAGAGTATAGGTTCCTTGAGGACAGAGATTATTTCTTTTTGTTTTTTTGTTTTTATATCTCCAGTGCCAGCAAAATTCTGGTCAGAGAATTTATTGTTGTCCAGTAGTTTTAGTTATATCTGATTCTTCCTTACCCCATTTAGGATTTTCTTGGCAAAGATACTGAAGTGGTTTGTCAATTCCTTCTCCACTTCATTTGACAGAAGAGGGAAGTGAGACACATAGGGTGAAGTGACTTCTCCAGAGTCACACAGTTAGTATATGTTTGAGGCAGATTTGAACTCAGGGAGGTAAGTCTCTTTGACTCCAGGTATAGCATTCTATTCTCTGTACCAGCCAGCCACCCTAGCATACTTCAGATTTGTTATTAATTAGTATTAAGATAGCATTTTTAATACTTACTGATTTTAATAAGCTCTGAGTCAAGATTCTTTTAACCTAGAAATCACAGTAAAGGCAATTCTTCTACATCATATTGTTGCTTTAGACCTGTTGCTGACATAACTTATAACTTTCCAAAATAGGTGTTGGAGGCCACTCCTGTCATGAAAAATGAAATGTCGAAAGTGGCTTACATATAGATTTGGCACAGGATCATAAAACTTAGAATTGTGAAAATTTAAAACTGATTTATGGGTGAGATACTTCCAAGTAATTCCATTGCTATGAATACGTAAAAGCTGGTTGAGATTTCAAAGTTTGCAGATTTGCAGAGGATACAAGACAGGAATTGAAATTATTGCCAAGATTTCATTTTATTACTTGCTAAAGATTATTCTCTGTCAGAATATGCCTGACACAGGTGAATGATTTTTACTAGAGAAAATACCCTCAATAAAATCTTCACTTCCTGCAGATAACATTGGTTCCTTTTCTAGTTGTGTTCTGAAAATATTAATTAGAAGGCAAACAGCAGAGACAGTAGCTTATCTACAGTAAAACAAATACTCATGTGACTGCTGAGAACTCTTTTCTAGTCCAAAATGGAAAACAAGTTCTTTCTGTTTTATCTCAGTAAGGGAAGGGTAATCTTACATTTTCCCTTTTTGAGCTCCCTAGGATAATTTTCTGAAGTAAATAAGCAAGTAGAACATTTCTATAAGCATATAGTTAGCTTAAATATTTTATTGCTATTCTGCATTATTTAGATGGGTAGCTATTAAGAGTATTAAAAATAAAATAGTGAGGAAAATAACCAATGGGACACACTGAAAACCAGTACAGGCATTTTCCCCTTTAAAAAGTTCTTTTAAATGCAACTGGACTTCCATTAAAGAAACATGATTTATCTGAATATCAAGATTTGAACAAATAATATGAGCATCCACTTTAAGAAACATTTTATTAGCTACTTTAAGTACACTGAGAATAATTCCAAGCATTATTTTTATTAGTTTTTTTCCACATAAATACCACCTTGACGTTGTTAGAAAGGAATTCAATCAAATCAGCATTTAATAAAGATCTACTTTACATCAGGCAGTACACTGGACATAGCAGACACAAAGACAGGAGTAGGAAAGGAAATCCAGAGGGAACAGAGTTTTGAATGAAGTTGAACTTCAATGTAAGTTTTAAAACTTGGATAACTGAAAGGATAGTGCTATCCTCAACACAAAAAGTTGGGACAAAAGTTGAGTTCGTAAGAAAACATAAAAACAGTACTTTAGCTGAATCTTTACCAGTTAACTCATAATAGAGCATTATAACTTATGATATATTACCATTGAAGATATGTATCCATATATGTGTTAATTGATGCGAATGTATACATGCATGCATGGCTATATATGTATATTTTATGTGTATAATGAGTACAGTAACACATGCTTATATACATATACATGTGTCTTTATATATATATATATATATATATATATATAGTTATATGATGAGCAGCTAAGTAGTAGAGTAGAAGAATGCCAGACCTGAAGTCAAAAAGACATCTTCCAGAGTTCAAATCTTGCCTCAGAAACTTCCTGGCTGTGTGACTATGGGCAAGTCATTTATCTTTATTTGCCTCAATTTCCTTATCTGTCAGATGAGCTAGAGAAGGAAAGAGCAAATCACTCCAGTAACTACTTAGAAACAATAGCAACAACATGTATATGTGCTATTTCTACACGCATTTGATTTATGAAGGTTTCTGTTGGGAAGAAAGCCCCCTACCCCCTTATATGTGATTGGATTTTAGTGATAGTGATAAGTTTAAACCTAATCAATATTCTGATTCTAAAGTGATTAGTATAATTCCATTATAATCTTAATTAAAATTAGAATTTATGATTTTATAAGGATCTCTAGCTAAAGCATACAACTGCTTCTAAGGCAGTTTCCAACCCCTCCGTAAGTCATATTTCCCTTCTATCATAAGATGCTGACCATATGAGTTCCAGGTCCCAGGATGCTCCATAATGTCCTGATATGGTGCAAGAATGCTCACCCTATTTTTAAAATAACCATCTGCCCACCAGATCAGATGAGCCCTGAGATAATGGTCATCAGTATTTCTTAATAAGAGTGTCGTCTTGTGATCTGACTTTAAGACAAATATGGGTTTTCCTATATGAAATAACCAGTCAGCTGTGTAGTTGGGTAATGGTTTCTAAAAAAGATCTACATAATGCTGTATAAGTCATCAACCTTGTTTGGAAATATTGACTCTGTATATAAACTAGATCTCTGCTGCTGGGCTTTGTCTCTCACTGGGGTCCAACTCTGTAACATGTGCAAGACTCTGGGTTTATTTGGGAAACTTGGCCCTCTTCCAATAAACTCTAAATTCTACCTTGACTTGGAGAAATTTGGCTTTTTGACTTTGTTTATCTAAATTGTCTATATAAGAATGATGGGATAAAAATTCCCAAGACATTTCTTAGCCCTTAAGAAGCTTATGTTAAATGAGAAAGACAAAATGCAGATAACTAGGTAGTTACCAGATATATTCAGTTTACATAAAAAGGAATTTTTTTACATAAAAGAAAGAATTAATAGCTCTAGGAGGGGAAATAAGGTAAAACCTTCAGAAGGTAAAATTTGAGTTGACTATTGAAGAAAGCTAGGGAAACTAGGATTTGGAGGTAAGAAAAGAAGAGGATTGTCGTCATGGAGCACAGCCTGCTCAATTGCATGGAAGGAGTAAATGGAATATTCTGTGAATAAGTAAACAAGTGTGGCTGTCTTGTTGAATGTATAGAGGATGCTAAAATTTGAGATTAGAAAGTAAGGAAGGAGACAGGTTGTACAGAGCTTTAAAAGCCAAACAAGAATGTATATTTGAACCTCAAAGTAATAAGGGTCCACTTGTGTCACTTGAATAGAATTTAATTGAATCTCTCATAGCTGAAGAGTTGGACAAAATGAAAACAAAATGTTCTCTCCCATAATCTACACATATTGCCTTCCTTCAAGTCCCAATTAAAATCCCTTCTTCTATAGCAAGCCTTTCCTGATCTTGCATAGTTCTAGTATCCTCCTCTGCTGATGTCTTCTAAATTACTCTGTGTATAGCTTGATAGTTGAAAGTTTTTTTTTTTTGTATGTAGTCTCTCCCATTAAATCGTGAGATTCTTGAAAGCAGAAACTATCTGACCTTTCTTTGAAACCCCAGTGCTTAGCACAGTGCCTGACACATTGTAGGAGTTTAATAAATGTTTATTGCCTGACTGTCAGAGAGGTGAAAGATGAAGCAAGATAGAGCAAAATCACAGAAATTGAAAGAAAACATAATCTTCTGGGAGAGTAGGAAACTAACAAGATTAGTGGCTGCAGAACAGTTAAGAATGGTGATGACTAAGGAAGGGCAATAGGATTTAGTGATTAGGAGATTATGGTAATTTGTAGACTGGAATTTTGTGGATTGGTAGTGAGAGAATGCAGATGACAAGGAGGCAAGAAAATGGAGCTCTTTTGAAGTTATATAGTTCTTTAAGGTTACAAATCACTTATATATATCATCTCAAGTAATTCTCACAGCATCCTTGAGAAGTACTTATTAAAGATATTAAGGCATGTCTTTTTTTAAATATATGAAGGAATTGAGGTTTAATGAGGTTAAATGATACTCGTAACTGAATCTGATTTACAGTTTAAGAAATAAATGTCTACAATTACCTAAAAAGTTTCTGCTCGTGTGTGTGTGTGTGTGTGTGTGTGTGTGTATTTTACAGTGGATCTATGTATGAAAATGGAACTTCCATATAAATGTTAAAATAAGTTTGTCTTAACGAGTCATCTCAAACAGTTGAATCACATTTATGACATGAACATTCTGGCATTCATGATCAGACACTTCCAGGATTGTTAACTAATCTGCAAAATTTAGAATGTCTCCGTTCTCAGATTGTCTTTGGTTTAAGCAAGTGTTAAAGTTTGGGCTATTAACTCGTTAACTATTTAGGGAAATTACAATCTATTCTTCCACATTGCTCACTAAACAAAATCATCTCAAAGGGATTTTACCCAAATATTAGTAAATCTCTTCCCTCTTATCTCTCTTCTTTCTCAAATGCATTCTGTTGATTCATTAATTTTCTCTCCATCTTTTTGAGAATCTTTATCATAGTGACCAATTCTCTTGTTAAACGTGGATGCCTATGAGTTTTCTTCTCACATGTTCATTCTCCCCACCCCCCAAAATAACTAGAAGAATGTAATCAAAATCAGGGAAGGACCTCCTTCTCTCTCTCCCTTTCATTCCCATAGAGACTTTTTGTACCGGTTTGGAATACTTTCAATTTTTTTCTGTTAGGAACAGATTGCCATAACTCCCTCAGTACTCTTGGACCTCCCATTTCCTTTTCTCTTATTTTCCTTTTTTAAGATTTTAAACTTTATTTAGCTTATATACAGCAAAAACAAAAATACAAAACTTCCCTCCAGTGATTTTCATAGAATTATCACCCTTTCACCCTGTCTAATACTCTAGTCAGCTTTTTGCAAATGATGAAATAGAGGAGATTTTACTACTTGTGACCTGGGGTAAACCAATTAACCTCCTTGGACCTCAGTTGCTTCATCTATAAAATGAGTTGGTTGGACTTGATTGACTCTGCTTTCCTTTCCATTTCTAGATTTATCATCCTACAATTTGCAAGCTCTAGCAATTCCATCAAAACTAAAGGACAGATGACAGATTTTATAACTGTCATTCAAGGACCTAGCCTTGAATGACAGATATATTTAGAAACTTGGTGTTCAGAGAAGTTCTTTTTGAGGTCAGTTGTAAACTGCTGATTTTTTTTTTCAGCCAAAACAACTCTTACAGACAAAATTTTGTCATTTGTATTTTGCATTAGTGGAGGAAGTACCCATAATAATCAACTCATACAACCTAGGAACATTACATATATATTTTAAAATTTACTACCCATTTGAAAAGTTCTGGGGAAAAGTGTAACTGACCCATTCCTGGTCCTGGTCAGAGTGAAAATAAAGATAAAACTATTTTAGCTTAATTATCTCACCTACCCATTCAAACTATTTTTTTAAAGGGAAGAGAAAAAAGATGGAACTGCAGGATTCAGGCAGAGTTGAATTTAAGCATTCCAGCCTTCTCATCTTTCAAAATCACTTTGCCCCTACAGCTCCTTCCCCTGATTGCTAAATTGATTGTGGAATTTCCATTTTAAGGAAGGTCCCAAACCAGCCATGTTCATTGTTTCCCTTCTCTCCAAGATCCTCTCCTGAATCTCTAGATCTCTCTCTCACACCCACCTGCAAGTCACACTTCAGCTTCTTTTTAAAATTATTTTCTCTCATTAGAAACTATAAGGGTCCTGAATTGTCTTCTTTTTGGCTAGGATTAATATTCTCATCATTTAGCAGAGTGCTTAACATACTTATATAAATGCTTAATCGTGCTTGGTGACTTGACAATTTAGTATTTATTTTTAAGCCCTTTAGAGTTTAAAAAACAATGGATATTGTAATTAATGACTAACAGAATAACTTTACCTCATGCAGCCAGGATTGGGTTTGCTTAACATTTTATGAAATTCAGGTGAATTGAGTTTTTAAGCACTCCTTTTCCCAAGTTTCCTAAATATCTTGGTGCTGTAGTCTCCTTCATTTACTTGTTTAAAATGTTTCTATGAAGCCTGTTTCCATGGTCAGCAAACTATGACCCAAATTCCAAATCTGGCCCAATCTCTTGTGTTGTTTGTTTGTTTGTTTGTTTGTGTTTTTTTTTTTTGTTATTGTTTGTTTGTTTTGTTCCTTTATTTTTGTAGCCCATACACAAATAGCGGTCTCTTTTTTTTTTTTTTTAATGAAGTATAAAAACAAGAATATTTTTACCTTATGGGGTGAATGAAAACTGGTAGAGGACTAATAAAAGGAAGCAGCAAAAGGCTGGCACACACGTGTATGTCAATCCCTGAATTTTAACCTATCTCAATTTGTCATTTTCTTTAAATTAGCTTCTAAGGTACAGCCAAAGAACCTTCTTCTCTCTCATCAAATGACATCAAATTATACTTTCAAATGCTTCTACTTAAACATGTATTTAGAATCACATGCCTAAGAACATTCTTTGGAAATTTTATGTTTAAATAGTTGTTTTAGGTTTTTAATTTTGATCCCTATTTGCTTTACTAGATTTGTGATTTTATTGATATAGGGAACTCCTGAGTGAGATTCCCTCTTTTATTGGATAGCTATAATTATTCTACAATTTATGGTTTTAACAATTTTCCCTGGGCACTGAAAGTTTAAGGCACTCTCTCAGTTACAAAGATAGCATAAGGATGTTACCTGAAGAAGCTCTTCTTTACTACAAGTAATTCCCTAGAGTGCAGTCAGAGTTGTAAGTAGGTATCACTGTATCTCAGTCAACCTGGTGCAGTGGTTAGAACACTGAGTTCAGAGTGAGAACGTCCAATCTCTCTTCAGAAACTAATTGGGTTCCTCTGGGCAAGTAACTTAACCTTTTCTATCTCAGTTTCCTCTTCTGTAAAGTGAGCTGGGGAAGGAAATGGCAAACAACTCTAGTATCTTTGTCAAGAAAATTGCAAAGAGAGTCATGAAGAATCAGACAGGACTGAAATGACTGAAAACAATAACTATTGTGCCTGGAGAAAGAACACAGACTAGATCTACAACTGGGAGTCAAATAAATTATATTAAAGATTCTCAGAAAAGTATGCAGCCAATCAGTTGGAAGGGATGGGAAGAGACTGTGCCTCTAAGGAGAAACCAACCAATATCTATTTTCCTTATTGGAGTAGTAAAGAACAATAATCTCTCCAGCTCTGAGAGAGATGCCTTAAGAGAAGGGGCTGAAAGAAAGCTTGGAGCAAACCTCAATAAACCTTTTTGAATGCAAACTATCCCAGATATCAACTGTTCCAGTTACTTTACTTTAGAGTACAAGAATCTAGTCAGACAGGGAAAGTGATAGCTTTCAAAAAGAAGGTATGTTACTAAATTATTAGGAAAATTCAGACAGCTACTATGGAATCAGATAAGTCCACTGGACTAACAGACATAGCTGAAAGAGATCTTGGAGTCCACCTTATCCCACTGCCTTAATTTGCTTAAGAATAAACATTCCCAGAATTCATGCTACAGCAAGGATTTGAACCCTGGTTTTCTGATTCTCGGTCCAGCATTTTTTTTTCATCCAGGATATTGAAATTTGGCCCCTAAGATACGTGTTCCAGGGAAAATTGCTTTTTCTGTTTTTAAACTTTAGACTCCATCTCCTCTCTATGTTCCACAGCACTGTTTGACTTCTATACTTCAAATATAGTTTCCTCTTATCTTGGCCTCATAAAAGCCTCTTCCTTTAAGACACAGCTCAAGTCTCATCTTCTGCATGTAGTTTTTCCTGATTCACAAATAAATTGATGACTCATCTTCCAAATTGTTATATTGAATTACTTTGTACCTATCACTTTATGTTTGTCTGTATTATCTATCCCCTTTAGAACATGCATTTCTTTTGAGTAGAAACTGTTCCTTTTTTCTTTTTTTCATTTATTCCTTTTCTCTCAGTCTCTCTCTTCCCTACACTGTATGATTAATAGGAGGTACTTAATAAATAAATATTTGTTATTGAAAGATTGGATGGGGTAAGATAAAAAAACAAACAACTTCCTATATATTGACCTGTGATTTCATAAATCAGACCAAGAAGTTAAGTGGAGCCATATATTCTGGGCACAAGTTTACCCAAGTGAAAGTAATCCAGGAGTTGATTCTAGGAGAAACATGAGCCTTGATCTTTGTAGTGTGAGCTATGAAAGATGGGCATATCTCCTACTGCTTCAAGGCAATGAAGGAACCAAATCATTATGGGCCAGGCATGCTAGAACTCAGGTCTCTTCTTTCAACCTATTTACTGCCTTCTTTCCACTTTACTGCATCTACCACTTGAACTAGGGAACTCCAATAGATAAAACCAAAACACAATTCCATAAATGTCAGGAACCAATCAGTGGTCACCAACATTATCCTGTTCCCACTTCCACTGCTTCTTTTTTCCATTAAGGTATTATTAAGTATAATTAGATAGCTCTGCATTTCCTTACCCTAGGACAGTTTCCTTGCCCAGAGTGAATTTACTACCTGGAACAAAGTCCTACTTTCCCCTGCCTAGTTCTACTTCTAATATTTAAAATATAATGGTCTTTTAAAAGTTTAAGTGAAAGGAGTAAATAGACTTATGGGCATATGATAGAATGGGATGGACAGGAAAGATATTGGACCTATGATTTAACTGGCATAGGAAATTGCTAGTTGGTAGAGGAAAATCATTCTATCAAAATAGATTGAACCTGCTTTTCAATTTAAAGTTTTAAGAGAGCCAGAATGATGTAGATATTGGAAAGAGAGCCTGCTTTAGAGTCAGTAAGACCTGATTTCAAAACCTCACTCTTGCACATAGTGGCTGTATTTCCTTGAGCAGGTCATGTCATATTTTAGTGCCAGAGACAATGATGTAAGGCAAATATAAACAGAAGCAAATGAAATAATTAAATCACCCAAGTTGTAATTGTCAACCCTCTATCTTCCCAAGTGCCTGACCCCCACCAGACCAGAGTTGAACTGAGTGAGAGACACTAGAAACTGAGGAAGAAACAAAAGGTATTTTAACATATTCTTCTCAGCAGAAGAAGCATGTATGCAGGGGAACCCCTCTCCTAAGGAGAAGGAACCCATTAGATTCAGAGATAAGTCAGCTCTTAATGTTTGAAAGATGAGGAAGAAAAAAAAGGAAAAACAAAACTATTGCCTGAGGGATAATTATAATAGCAAATTCTTTATAATAACTCCTTAGAATGACTTTTGTAGTCCCAAAGGGATAGGCTGAAAACAATTGTCTTATCTGGAAATTTCAGGAGCCCTTCCTTGTTAGATAATGATCATCTTATCAGGAAAGGTTCCAAGTATTATTCCTAGACCAGTTGGTTCAGTGTGGACAGGGTTCATTTGGTAGGTCCCTGTTTCTCAAGCTTAGCTTATAGTTCCAAAGGATTATTGTTATGTATCAGAAACCCTTGAGAAAATGGTGGCTTGGACAAATTCAGTCAGTTATTACAGTCAGTGTTCCTTTCACTTTCTTATCATAAAAAGGAGAGACAGAGACAGAGACAGAAGAGGGAGAAGGGGAGAAGTTGGAAAGTCCAGAGGGAAGGAGGGCAAAAAAGCATAGTTTAGTGAAGGGGAGAGTTGGAGGAAGGTAGAACAGATGTGTAGCATAAACACAAAAAGGACATTTATTAAATATTCAGATTCTTTTCTTGTTTCTTCACACTCTTTCCTTTTCTATGTCTTTGTACAGGATAATTTTGCTTTCCAATAACTTTGAGCAGAAGCATAACTAGAAATTTGGGGCTCCCTAGCCAAATTTCAGTACTCTTATTTTCCTTTCTTAATTAAAAAATAAACAACTAAGGACCCCCTGCATTACATTGGCTACTTTTATGCTATTTAGAATAATAGGATATTTAAGCTGGAAGATACTTCAGGGGAAAGTGGAATGTCATCATCTAGTGAAAAGAATATTGCACTGGGAGAAAAAGAAAATAGGACTATGGTGCTACTAGGTTACTTTTATTGAAGTTCAATAAGTCCACATTTAAATCATTTTTAAGTGTCTATTATATACAAATCACTTTATCCCCCTATGATTTTGTTTAATCAAAATTAAAATGAGAGGACTGAACCACATGATAATAATAATAATATTCATAATTATGATAGCATTAATATAAAAATTTAGATTTGCAAAATGGTTTATATACACACACATTCATTCAATAGTCACAAAGACCCATTAAAGTAGTTTCCATTAATTTTTAGAAGATATTTCAGAATGGCTAAATGACTTGCTTTGTTGTTGTTTAATTGTTTCAGTTGTGTCTGACTCTTTATGACCCCATTTGGGGCTTTCTTGGCAAACAAGTGGTTTACCATTTCCTGCTTCTGTTGATTTTATAAATAATGAACTAAGGCAAATAGGATTTGAATCCTTGTCTTCCTGACTACAGTTCTCTACTGTGCCAGCATTGATGTTTCCTTCCATGGTAATAGATAATTCCTTTGTAAGATATAATTAAAAGAGCTGATATTCATACTCAACTGAATTTTCAGTATAGTTTAACAGTATAATACAATAGCCAAGTACCTCATTATATCTTGTTGTATTAAAAAAATATTATCCAAGACTAGTGAAGTGATACCAAGACACTGAGATAAAACCAAAATCAAAATATAATAATCCGTTCTGGTTGCTTTGTTTGGTAAGCTTCTCAATAAGTTGAAGAAGATTTATAAAAGGGTAACTAGGAAGATAGAAATACTTTATTACATTCCATATATCAACCTGATAAAATATGAACTGAAAATTGTTATAGTTTTAATTGAGTTAGAAAGATTAATTTGGGAAGACACAAAGAACCTCAGTCCTGGGACCTCCACTGAACTTCAGAATGCAGTGTGCTCATATAGTTTTTAGAGAAGGGAGAAGGCTTTTGTCTTACATTAGTCTGAAATGACCAGGAGAAGCCTAGATGCAACAGCCAAAAGCTAAAGTACCTGAGAGAAGCCTAAATACAAAAAAATAAACTAAATAGACAAAAAAGGATACTTAAAACTTGCCATCAATGGGTGCTTGATTTAAGTCTGGGATAAAGATCAGTAAGGGACTTTTCTTGAAGGCTAATTCCCTTAGGACAAAGGTAAATTTGGTGTTTCATATAACAAAGTTGTCACATATGAGAACTAATGGAAGAAACAAAGAATGTTTGGCCTGGAGAAATGTTTTATAGAGATCATGAGAGATGTCTTTAATCATTTGTGGGTTTGTTCCCTGTTCCAGTGATTTGGCTTGTATCTCTAGGTCCCTGAAGGCAGAACCAAGGTCACTGGATGGATATTGGAAAGATGATTGCTCAGATTTGATAGGAAGACAGTCTTATCTTTTAGGGATGGGTATTCTCAGGAAGATCTCCTTTTAGGGAAGTTTTAAAGTAAAGAAAGGATTATCCTTATCTTTGAGGACATTTTTGTCTAGGGATGAGTTGGACTGGATAGTTACCAAGTAACCATTCTTTTTTGTTTCTGAAATTCTATAGGCATTCTCAGCTTTAAGGGTTCCAACTTTCCAGCTTATACAAATTCTGAATTCATTCAGTATCCATAACTTTTTAGTTTATCTTTAGACATCTTAGAGTCAGAAATTTCACAACCTTTCTTTTGCAGACTTCTGTTTTGCCTTTATTTCCTCCCTGCTCAAATATACCAAATGTGCATGAATAATTAACTTTCATCAGATTATCCTATCTTTAGCAAAGGCAATATCTTTGCAAATCTTTTAGCTTTAGCTGGAAAGGAATATTCTTGTCCAGGAAGTCTTAAGATGATATTTTAACAACTTTATTAATAGTTTCTTGTCATAATTCCTTATTGGATAGTGGAATCTTAGTTTGATCAGAACTGGAACCAAGTAACACTTCCCTCCCAAATTTTCCAGCTCCTCCCTCTTTTTTTTTTTCCTTTCCCCATTGGAATATAAGTTCCTTGTGGGCAGGGACTACCTTATAAACTTCTATGTCTGTATTTCACACCAAATATACTCCATAAATATTCTATTATCTGTTTTTTTTAACTGTGTTGAATGTTAAAAATAAATTCTTATTCCTAATTCTGATATTTACTAGTTGCATGGTTATGCTTGTATGATTATAGATGTCACTAAAACAATTTCCTCATTTATATTATAGAAATAATAATACTAGCTGGAACTTATAGACTGTGAGAGTCAAAGGAAAAAATGTTTTTTTCAGCAGCTGGGTACACAATGGATAAAGTGTTGGAATTGGAATTGGGAAGACCAGTATGAGTCCTTCTTAAAATACTTATTAGTTATCATCAAAAGAAATAGGGAAAAACACTACGAACTGATAAAGAAAAAAACACGACAGAACTAAGACATCAATATACAGTTACTAGATTCACATAGAATAACATTAAAGGGAAACTAAATTCAGATTAAATATCTTGGCTATTCAGTTGCATACTTGGAGTCAATCTTGGCTCCACAGGACATTAGAATAAATGTATCATTTTCATTACCATAAAAGTAATTGGGAGACTACATGGACAATGTTGGAAATTCTGATCATTATATCACTATTATTTGCCTTTATTTAACTATTTTGTTGTTGATACTGTTGTGAGATTAGATTGACTAAGGTTAGAATTTTGGGAAATGAATACAATTTTCAAATAAGTAACTTATCTCCTCAAAAAATATATAAGGTGCCAGCTGTAGCCCATCCATGTCAGCCTGATTTATGTGACTCTTATTCATGTCCATCATGAATTTCTCCTAATATGTTGGAGGTTAACTCCTCTAAAAATGAAGGATACCAGTCTTATGAAAAGAAAAAGCATCCATAAACTTTAACATAATATTATATTAATTTAAGAATCAAAAATGATTGACCCTGTACTTACTGACAGGGGTTGGAGATTGAAAAGGCAGTTTCTTTCTTTCTCTTTTTTTTCTGATTTGAAAATTTTAATTTAATTAATTAATTTAGAATATTTTTCCATGGTTACATGATGCATGTTCTTTCCTTCCCCTCCTCCCACCCCCCTCCCATAGCCAATGAATAATTACACTGGGTTTTACATGTGTCATTGATCAAGACCTATTTCCATATTATTAATAAAATTTTTCTTTAGAGTGATCCCTTAGAGTCTACATCCCCAATGATATCTCCATCGAACCATGTGATCAAGCAGTTATTTTTCTTCTTTGTTTCTACTCCCACAGTTCTTTCTCTAGATGTGAATAGTGTTCTTTCTCATAAGTGAAGGGGCAGTTTCAACAAGTCATTGGCTCCACACTCCAGTAGTAGTTTCTTTATTATGATACTGTTCCTTAAACTTGTTCAGACCAACATAGCCAGTATGTCAGAGGCAGAGCTTAAACCTTTTTCTGTATTTATTCTACCATGATGTCTCAAAAAAATTTTTAGAAAAAAAAGACATGTATGTATGTGTGTGTATATTTTCACCTATCTCAGGAATGAAGGACACAACCCTTCATTGTCATTGCAGCTCAAAGTAATACCAATCAGTATAATTTAGTAGGAAACTATGTACTTATTGTGTAAATCTTGAATCAGAAATCATAGATAAAGCGTCCAGATACACCTTGTTGGATTTTATCACTCTTTTGATTCGAAGGCACCACCTACAAAATCTATAATGGATAAAAAAAATCTAGGATGCATAGAAAATCTATGATGCCTGGTATTGTCTAATATATAAAGACCAGCTCTCTACCCCCAAACTTGAAGCCCATAATGTCATAGAAGAAAGTTTTATCAAAATGCTGAAGAAAAAAAAGTATTGAATTTCTGATGAGCATAAATTCTGATAATTCTAAAGCTTTGCCTAGAATCTCCAGTGTAACTTATAAAAGTTATTCTTGTATATGGATTCTAACCTTCCTATTGTAATAAGGCAAAATATTAACTGTGTTAACATGAAAACCCCAAATAGACATTCCATATAACTTATAAACAGTGAGCACTCAAATTTGAAGATGTGAAGAGCTTTTATTGTCCTCTCAAATTTATCATTTGTCTTCTTCCAGTATAAAATCTAGACCAAAAGACAATGTTTCACATTGGCTGGTATTTTTCCTCTTCCTCCTCTTCTTGTTCCTTCCTCCTCTTCCTTCTCTTTTTCCATATTCTCCTCTGTTCTCTCTTCCCCATTTTTCTCCTCTTCTGTTCCTTTCATGTCAATGCTCCTGACAATCTTTATGGTTCCTTATTATAGACAAGTAACCCACAAGTTTCTCACACCTGGCAACATTTTTAATATGCCCTAGTGTTTGGACACAATTTCCATAATACATGATAAAAGAAAAGAAAACCTCCTGAATCCTCTGCTCTCTTGAATCTGACCAAACTCATCCTAGTAGTTCTTATCTTCCTTCAGTTTCTTTAGATAATTAGCTTCTTCACCTCTCTTTTTAGAACCTACACAGTTCATTTTCTCCAGGCACTCAAATTAGACAGACAGAGGCAGATAGACAGTAGAAGGAATATATGTTGGATAATCATTTACTGGATCTCTAGTGAGGATTCTTTTAGGGGATATAAATTGGATTAGTAGATGGGCATTGAGGTATTTTCTAGTGCTAGGATTTTGTAATTTTATAATATTGCTAGTCTTGCTACAGCTCCATAGTGTATAATAAAGTAAAAAAAACATTATAAAAACATAGAATCTAAACTGTAATATAGTTGAATGCCATGGGCTGTACTACAGTGCATTAAGATATGTATTCAGAAGGAGCAAAGTGGATTATAAAAAAAAAGTTATTCTTTTATATGGATTCTAACCTTCCTATTGTAATAAGGCAAAATATTAACTGTGTTAACATGAAAACCCCAAATAGACATTCCATATAACTTATAAACAGTGAGCACAGGGAGATATTACTGGGTAGCTACATTATTGGTTCATTTATCCTGTATATTATAGCCCAGAAGGAAAAGCTGTAGATATAGCCATCTAGAGCAGCCTCACATGATAAAAATCTCTTCCCTCCTCCCTTCAAAAATGGATCAACTAGGTCATACTCTGCATGAGTGGTGCCCAATGGATATATTTGAAGCTGCCCCTATTTCTGACCTTGTGTTCAATGAAAAACAAAAATTTCATGAGCACATTCAGTTGACTGAACTGAGTGTATTTTCAGGAAGGTTGCATTGGCATTTAAAACTGAGCTACTGCTCATGGAAAAAAAAGTCAGAAAAATCAAGATGTGGCAGAAAAGTGTTCTGACTTTTTCAGAAAAGTCATTTGTGAATAGAATCTGTACCTCTTTAAAAAATAAGGAATGTATCATACTAATGAGATTGATCTAGTCCTAAGGTCCTCATCTACCACTCCACAAACCTGTGCCATGTATTTAAGTAGAATTAAGGACAGATTTAACCAATTAATCAAAAAATGTTTATTAAGTGCCTATTATACAGCAGGTCCTTGTCTTCTGAACTGAATTCCATATCCTGGTTGGACATCTTTTCCATATTCTGATTAAGTAAAAAATCTTTCATCAACTGTGGTACTTAATTCCAAAATTGTACTTAAAATTCCAGACATCCTACTTAGGTACCACATGGTACAGGCTCACAGATTGTCAATGACATTCTTTCCCCATGTGTTTTTCTCTCATCCTTTCAGTATGTCAATGAAAGATAATTTCAAAGCTGAAGGCTCATGGAGCTATCCTATTTATAGGCAATTGTAGAGCTCACCCCAAGGGAACAGGGTCAGCAGATACTAATATTTTTTATTGCCTTCCTGTTTCTCAGTGTTACCACCTGTGGACCAAGAATGTTATTGGGAACATGACATGTTATTATAGAAGAGCTTTATTGAGAAAGGCAATCTATCTTTCTAGTGCTATAAGGAATTCTCAGTCTCATTCAATGCAGCAACCATTTATTAAGTTTCTATGATGTGCTGGTCACTCATTAAAATACTGAAGATGCAGAGACATGACAATGGTTCATTGTGCGCCACTAGGGCTGGTGCTTAGCAAAGTGGTAGCACAGATAACATCATTTGGATCCATTCTATTAATATATTTGTCGTCGCTCCCTCTCTTCATAGCCAGCTACTCCAGGAATTTATTGTAGTCTTTCTCTCTTTACTTCCCTCTCTATGATATGCTCAGGGATGTAGCAAATACTACAATTTTTCTACCTCTAAAACTGAAGTGATTTAAGTAGCATTAAGTATTTATTTTCCACCATGACATTCATTTTAGCTGATAAAATAAACCATGAAAAAATTCTGATTGATAGGTTAAATTCATCATTTCCTCTAAGTTAATTTGAATTTAAAATGATTTAACTTAGAAACATAGTTCTTTAATCCAAAATAATAGCACCCTAATTGTGAGGATCATAGACTTTGGCGTTGGATGGCAATTTGGAGGTTATAGAAATCAACCACCACAGAGGTTCAAAGAATGTAAATGATCAGCCCAGTGTCACAAAAGTAATAAATAGTGGTGTGGAAGAGGGAGCAAATTGAGTGGAAAACTAAGTCATAGAATGATAAATTTAGAGCCTGATATCAAGTCTTTTTAATCTGACCCACACTTCCTGGTCATTTTGTTTATCAGAATTCTAGTTAACTCAAATAGACCTTACTCTATGACTGAACAAAATAATGCCTCTACATATTTTTAATGTGAGAGTGATTACATATTATTATTAAATCATAACAGAATAACATTGAGAATGATTTCAAAAGTTTATTGCATTTAATTATAATTTAGACCACTGAAAATATTTTCTGTACTCTAAAAAGGGTGGAAAAGGAAGATACAAAATTGTATCACTTTTTAAGGATAAATATTATGAGAAAAAAGCAGAGTATTCAATGTCTCCTTGCCTTTGACGCAACAGGAGGCCATCACTTTATGAGCTGTACCAGATTTTCAGAGAATTAAGTTAAATATTCCTACTGGTTTAACATGGAAACATGAATCCCCATGGTCATTTTATCTTAACTGTATACATTACTGGAACACACTAACAGCAGGTAACTTCAGGATTATTCTGTGACTTAGAAGAAAACATCATTATTGAGGTATATTTTGTTAATTATTTAAAACAACTTTTAATTTTGAAAAAAAAACACTTACTTTTAAAAGGTAAAATAAAGTAAAATTAATTAGAATGAACAGTGCAAATGAGGTCTTATTTTCTCTTTAACAAAACAACTGCAATAGAATTCATTAAAAAAGTGAGTAATTTAGTGGGAAATACTATTGCTTCTATTATATTTATTATCTCAGAATTTTATTGCATTTACAAGTTGGACATTGGCAAACTACAAACAAAGTCTTGATATTTTTATTGTGAAGACTTAAGAATGTGATTTAGACAATATTCATAATTCAGATTAAACTTAAATGTTTCCCATGAGTTTTTTTTCCCCCTGAAAGAAGCAGTTAAGCATTATTGCTTCCACCCATTATTATTACTCCCTTTCTGTATAGCAAGGCAAGATTAAACCTTCTTCCAAGCAACCACTTTTTAAATATTTGAAACCAGTTATTATTTATTTGGTAATTTTTCTTCCCTTTACTCCCTTGCTTGATTATGGAGAGAAGCAACAAAATAGAGTTGAAATACCTGATATTCATGGAGTCCAGAACTTAGACCTCTGATACTTCTAGAATATCACAAAATGAGGGTTTACAAGTCACAAGCAATTGAAGATGCAATCTAGTCTAAATCTAATTTAATAGACAAGGAAACTGAAGCCTTAAGAAAATAAATACAGTACCATATCTATCAAAATACCAAGAAACTTTTTTTATTGAATTGGAAAAAAATATAACAAAGTTCATTTAGAAGAACAAAAGATCAAGAATATCAAGGGAACTAGTGAAAAAGATGTGAAGGAAGGTGGCCTAGCAGTACCAGATCCCAAACTGTACTATAAAGCAGTGCTCAATATGGTACTGGCTAAGAGACAAAGGCAGGAGCAGTGGAATAAACTTGGGGTAAATGTCTAAATAAAATAAATATAAATGAGAAGGTAAATGGAAAAGCCTGACTTTTTAACCAATTCTTCATCTCTAGGGGTCTCTGATATCCCTTCCAACTCTGAAATTCTGTGATTCCTTTGGGAAATAGAACTATAATAGTAAATCATAATTAAAGCAGTACTAACTGTACAGAGATGGTGTTCAGAAAAGCCTTTATAATAGTAAGCCACCATGTGAACAACTGAACCTAAATTGTAAGGCAGGTATTGTAGGACTAGTATAGAGAGAATCAGGTTCAGAGTAGGACAGCCAGTAATCATTTCTAACCCTAAATTTTTTCTAGCCCTAACCCTAAATTCTAACCCTAAATTCTCATACTGACTCTTTGAATCTCAGAAAGTCATTGTAAAGAAAATGCAAAATGGGACCCAGACAACTAAAGCAATTTTAGAACTACCATGTTAAATTTGAAATACATATCTTAAAAGCTGATCATAATGGAAATTCACCATTTCATAAGTGGCTCTCTTTTTTCTATTTTTTTGAATGAAGAAACATTATTGTTTCTTAATGCTTATAAAATTCATAGTAATAAAAGAGAAAAAAAAATTAAGTCACTGGAATCCCATAATGCACCCAGGCAACTGAATAATATTCTATATTACAGATCAGGGGGTCTGTAACTCTTGGTAGGCAAAGCAACATCAATAGGTAAGATCTCTCCCTTCGACAAGAAGCTGTCATTAATACTTCCTAAGTTAATGTCTCCCCTCTGAAATCATCTCTATTTCTCCTTGTATATACCTTGTTTGTATATAGCTTTAAAAAAAATGTTGCCTTTTGGGGGTAGCTGGGTGGCTCAGTGGATTGAGAGCCAGGCCTAGAGATGGGAGGTCCTAGGTTCAAATCTGGCCTCAGACACTTCCCAGCTGTGTGACCCTGGGCAAGTCACTTGACCCCCATTGCCTACCCTTACCACTCTTCTGCCTTGGAGCCAATACTCAGTATTGACTCCAAGACTGAAGGTAAGGGTTTAAAAAAATGTTGCCTTTTCCATTCCAAATAAACATTTATTTAGTATCAACTATGTGCCAGACACTATACTAAGTGATGGAAATACACAGTCAAAAGATATTTTCTGTCCCCAAAGAGCTTCTACTCTAATGAAGGAGACAAGTGAATGCAAGGTGTGCAAATAAATTATATACAGGATAAATAAGAAATAAATTAGAGAGAAGAGGCACTAGAATTTAGAGATGTTCAGAAGGACTTCCTTGTCATGAGTTTCTGAACTCCTTAAGAGCAGGAACTGTTTTTGCCCCTCTTTCTATCTCCAGCTCTTAGCACATTCACTGGAACAGAATAGATATTTAATAAATGTGTGTTGACCTGTTGAAATATTTATGAACTATCATTCCGACTTTATGTCATTCATTAATTTGATAACACAGTATCAATGTGTTCAAATTATTATTTTTTAAGGTAAAATAGACACCACTAAAGACAAAATCTTTAGGAATAGATGAAATAAATACATTCATCCATTTTTATATAAATCCATCAATCAAGCACTTTTTGGATATGGATAAGTCCTTCCTAACCTTACTTCCTCCTACTTTTCCATTTTGTTTTTAGACCTTATCCAACATACTTTTTGATTCAATGATACTGATCCCCTTGCTGTTCCTTAATGTTCCTTAAACGAGACATTTGATCTGTAAGCTCTAGAAATTTTCTACAATTGTCTCCCATGCCTAGAACATTCACCATCCTCTGTTCCAACTGTTGACCTTGTCTTTCTTTAAATTCCAACTTAGTCTACCTTTAACCTGAAGCCTTCTGAAACCCTCTTAATTTCTTTGCTTTCTATCCTGCTTTGTATATATTTGTTTTCATCTTGTCTCTCCTGTTAGATTGTAAACTTGTTGGAGGGAGGGAATGATTTTCCCCTCTTTTACTTTAATCTCCACCACTTAGCATGGTGCCTGGAAAATAGCAGGCATTTAATAAATGTTTATTAATTGATTGAATATACTTAACTGGATTATCATCATCCATTCTCTATCACCTCCACAGAAATAATCACAAGTCTTTTCAGTTGCCTTGCTGAAATCCAGACATACTGTGTCTGAAAACATCTCCTCATCTATTAAGTCGGGAACACTGTTAAACAAGCAAATGAATTTGGTTTGTTGTGACTTATTTAAATGTCCTCATGCTGACTTCAAGTAATAAGTAACTCTTTCTAAGTGTTCACACACTATCCATTTAATTATCACTTTGGAAATTTTGCCAGATATTGATCCCAAATTCTTTCCATTAGGGTTTTGAATCTCACTCCTCTTTTTTTTTAAAAACAGGATAATTTTAGAAGTGAAAAAGAGCCAACAGATAATTCCTTGAGAAAATACAGGGTTCATATATTGGATTCAAGTTTTGCCTCAAGTGCTCACAATGTATGACAAGGATTATCTTCTAAATCGGATATGAGACTTTTTTTTCCAGATAGAAGAGTCAGGAATCAATAGATATTGGATCTTTATAAAAAAAAGTAAGGAATGGAAGTAGGTAGAGATAAAGCAAGAGATGATGATTAGAATAGTCAACACATGTGAGATGGAATAATTAGAATTATGAAAGATAAGAACAGGAGACAAAGAATAATTTAATTTCAAATACAAGTGAGGTTGGAACCAAACTACTAAATGAAAAACAGAACAACATGATATTAATTTAAGATTAAGTATAGAATTTCGATAAACAATTTTTTTCAAACATTTATTAATATTCATTTTTAACATGGTTACATGATTCATGCCCCCCCTTTCCCCT
>NC_058134.1:246104313-246194348 GCF_016433145.1 Gracilinanus agilis
ATTTTGTTGAATGCCCATACTTTCCCCTGGAAATATATAGTCAATTTTGATGGGTAGTTGATCCGTGGTTGCAGGCCCAGCTCTCTTGCCTTTCTGAATATCGTATTCCAAGCCTTGCGATCTTTTTAGCGTGGAGGCTGCCAGATCCTGTGTGATCCTGATTGGTGCTCCTTGATATTTGAATTGTCTCTTTCTGGCTTCTTGTAAGATTTTGTCTTTTGCTTGGAAACTCTTGAATTTGGCAATTATATTTCTGGGTGTTTTCTTTTCTTGATCAAATGTCGCAGGTGTTCTATGAATTCTTTCAATGTCTATATTGCCCTCTTGTTGTAGGACTTCAGGGCAATTTTGCTGGATTATTTCTGTTAGTATGGAGTCCAGGTTTCCTCAAAATCTCAGTTTTGAACTCTTCCATAGCTTGTGAGGAGTTTTCCTTATTTGAGGAGGATCCGGATGCTTGTTTGTTCTCCTCCTCTGTTGTCTGGATTTTCTCTGTGTAAAAGTTGTCAAGTGTTAAAGACTTCTTTTTCTTGTTGTTATTCTTTCTCTTCTGAACTTCCTGAGACTGGGTAGCCATCGTTAGCCCAGCAGCTTCTCAGGTTTATCCTTGCGCTCAGGGTCTGTCCGCGGTCTATTGGCTCCTGAGGTCTGAGTTCTGGTTTTTTCCAAGGTCAAGCCCCCTGGTAGACCCCCTTGCTTGATTGTCTGCTGGAGGTTTCTTTACAAGTCTCAGGGCGCTGCTTCCACAGTCATATGCCCGTCTGCACTGGTTCCCCACTCAGGGTTTCAGAGCTTTAGCTTGTGGCTGTGTCTGCCTCCACCCACACCTCCTTTGGTGCCTGCGCTCTGAGCCAGTGCTCTGAGCCCTGCATCCTTTCTTGGTGCCCTGCTCCCACGCTCAAATTTTGTGTGTGTTCGTTAGCTTTTGGGGGGCCTAAATCTTGCTGCTCTAAGGAACAGGCCCCGGAGCTGCCAATGATTCGATGGGTGCCTCAAACTTGCTCTATTTCTTTTTAGCTGGCTTCAGCGCTATAGGTGTTGTGTGTGGAGGGGTTGGGGGTGGGTTGTTTGCTCAGCCCGCGATTTAGTGAGAGCTGTTTCACCCCTTTATAGCATGGAAATGCCTCAATTCCACGTACCTTCCATGCTGTGCCCTGTTGTGGGGTTCCTCCATTCGTCTGGTCTTGTTTTTATGTCCCCTTGAGGCGTTTTGTGTGTTTTGGTCAGGAGAGGTTAAGAGCTGCTTCTTACTCTGCCGCCATCTTAACCCGGAACCAACAATTTTATTTTCATTTGAGTCATCAATTTCCTCTTCTCAATATATATTGTGGGGTGGGGAAGCATTAAAGACATATACATAGCAAAGCAAAACAAGTTCCCACATTGGCTATGTTCAAAAGCATATGTCTCACTCTGCACCTTAAGCCCATCAACACAGAGGTGAGTAAAATGTATAATCATCACACTTCTGAATTCTGTTTGGACAATATCCTAATCAGTTATTAAGTCTTCCAAAGTTTTTGATTTACATTGTTATGTAAATTATCCTCATAGTTCTGTTCACTGCACTCAACATTAGTAGATATACATCTTCCAGGTTTTTTTTCTTAAATTGTACCTTTATTCATTTCAAAAATCATTTTAATAGTGAATTGAATGAAGAGAAAGGAGTTCTAATACCAATAATTGTTAGTCCTATATCCTACCTTCAATTTATAAGCATAAATGTTTCACTGTATGTTTTGCATCCCTATAGTAGAATATAAATGCTTTAAGGACCAGAGCTGGTTTTAGTTTTGACTTTGTAACCATTGTGCCTAGCAGTGTGCCTTGTACATATTGACTACTTTATCAGTGCTCCTGTAGTGAATTAGAATGGATTGAATTTTGAAGGTTTCAATTTTAGCAATTGGATTCATAATCATGATATAACGGGAATAAAACAAAATTAAGAGTCAGGTTTAGGATTGAAAATAAGAAGTCTTTGTTCTCAAGCAAGTAAAAATCTATTCAGAGGGACAAGGCAGGTAACAAACATTAGAAGAACAATACAAGTCTGAATATGATTAAGTGCCCAAATGAAAGGTAGAGACAGTAGACTCTTGTAACAACACGCCATTATGAATCTGTTGGCTCATGATATTAATAGGGAACCCATTAAAGCTGATTCCTCAAAGGAAATTGAATCCATGGCTTCACAGACATCCTTTAATCAAGTGACGTGTCTGAATTCATCCAATATAAGAAGGATATTTTATAATTGCTATATTTATATTTGACACTTCTATGACCAGGAAGGGAAAAGCAACAAAGATCTGCTGGTCATGCAAGAAGAATGATGAACAATCTATGTGACATTATAATGTCAGCCAACCATCATTCACTATTTGTCAAGAATTTTTCCAAGTGCTGAGGATACAAAGAAAAAGTGTTCCATTGACATTGGTAAAATTTTCAAGAAAATTTATGGAAGGTCTCCAGCTTATTGCTTATTGATGAATGTACATGAGGATATAGAGAGGTGTCCTGCAGCTTGCCAAGCATACTTAGCTCACATTTTATAATTCTGATAGCCATCTCATTGGGATCCTAGATCCACTGGCATCCTGGAAAGCTAGAATATATTGCTAGAATATATTTGTACAGTCCTTTATTTTTAGGCTCAGATATAGAATTCATTTGGTATAGGTTACCTCTGATGGGTAATTCCCTTTACCAGAAGATCAGCATCTCTAGTATATATTCTTAGAGAATTGCCTAAAGCAGAGATGTCAAACATATTCACTAAGCTACATATACCTATAATGTTCTGGGAGGGATCAGATTAAAATATAATTAGGAAATATATAACAAAATAAACAAATATACAATGGAACATAGGTATTGTTAGTACATGGTTTTCTAAATCAATATGAAGCAGGCATGGAATCTCATATAAAGCTTGGGGGCTCCATTTCTATTTGAGCTTGATACTACTGCTTTGTGACACTCAAAGATTAAGTAAGTCCCCCAAAGGGGTTACTTACCTAGTGCATGTCAAAAGCAGGATTTAAAATTTACTCTTACTTTGAATCTGGCTTCCTGGTCACTCCATCATGTTGCACAAACACACACATATCAAATCCTATCATATCAGCATCATATCATATTTAGAGCTGAAATAATCTGATAAGTCACCTAGGCCAAAGTCAGAGACATTTTATGGAAAGGCACAAACAACAGACTCCTGTGTAAAAAATAAAATTATTATAAAAAGATAGCTTTAGAAATATTATAGTTTTTATACATTTATTAGTAGCCATTAGAAAATGAAGCCATGCACCTTGCTAGCTAAGTCATTTTAAAAGAGGTACCCTGTTCTGTTACCTCCTCTCCCAATGGTGGATCGAAAGCCAAGAGAACCAAGAGAGCAAAAAAAGAGTGCAAGTCCAGCCACTCAATTTTATCGTCCTGTCTTCATCATCACATAATGACAGGAAGCCAGTGGTTTCACAGGAGATGGAATTCAGAGACCCCCAAATTTCCAATAACACCTAGAATACAAAAGCAGATGTGGGTTGCAGTCTCTCCTTGCAAAAAGAGAGCAGAAGTATGAATTGAGTATGATGGGATAATTTCAAAAAAATTATATTAAGGAGGGAGAATGGGGGGTATATGGGAGAAGGTATATATAGGAGAGGTAAAATGGGTAAGTTTATTTCACATGAAAAGGAGAGTTTTTATAGTAGAAGGGAAGATGAGAAGGATGGCAGCCAATGACTGAATTTTAATCAGAACTGGTTCAAAGAGAGAATAATATACACAATAGTTGGGTATATCTTACACCGAAGGTAAAGGAGGGGAATGGGATAAGAAAAGTCAGGGGCAATAGAAAAGAGATTAAAGAAAACAATAATGAGAAAATAGACTTTTAAGAAGAGACAGAGAAAAGGAAAGTGAATATTGTAACGAATATTGATTTAAATTTTTAAATAAAATACCATCAAGGAGATTACAACAATATGTTGCAAACATTATACCCTATGACCATGTCAGATTTATGCTAATAATGGAGGGCTGTTTCAATATTAAGAAAAAAATATTGGCAGAAATGAGCATATTAATAACAAAACAACAAATATCACATGATTAGCTCCACAGATGAAAAAAACTTGACAACATACAACACATCCCTATTTTAAAAAAACAACTAGAAAACATGAGAATAAATAAAGCTTTCCTTAAAATGATAAGTAGTATTTATCTAAAACAATCAGCAAACATTATCTGTAAAACGGATGAGGTAGAAGTCACCTGAATAAGATCAGAGGTGAAACAAGGGTGTCCATTATCAAGAGTATTATTCGATATTGTACCAGAGGTGCTAGCTATAGCAATAAGAGAAGAAAATAAAAAGGCAACAGGGTGACAAAACTATTGCTCTGAAGATGATACAATGGTAACCTTTAGAGAATCAACTAAAACAGTTATTGAAATACTTAATAACTTAAGCAGTTTCATACCTATGAAAAATTCAGGTAAGACACCAGAAACGTTATATCTCATTCTCCTGATATTTCCAAGGGCTTTTCTCTCCTATTTGGCAAATGATCTATGAACTCATATTCTTGTACTGTCTCTGTTGTGGCATCACAGTTAAATGAGTTGATAGCAACATTTAACTCAGTGATGTCCTCATGGCAAGAAGGGTATGGGTATAGTTAGGAGGATATCTCACTTCTCTGACTCAGTGTCCCTGTTTGATAACCTGGGTACAAATCCTCAAAATGCAATTGCCAACTTCCCTTAAAATATAAGTCCACATAAGTCCCCAAGCATGAACAGGTTCATTTACAGTATTGTTTTGGTCTAGACCTGTGATTTCATTGCTATAGAGAACTCTAGAGGGAAGAAATCTATGAATACTGGTCTATGACTAATTTATAGCTTATAGTTTGAAAAGTTGCCTGAGACTTCCAGATGTTATATGATTTGCCCATAGCCATGTAGAGGCAGAATTTTAACAGAGGTGAACCTGAATTTAAAACTAGCTCTTCATTAATTATGTAATTCTGCCTCCTAAATGTTAAGGAAAAAATCATTTCTAAGTCTATAATTACTAATATTCACTAAGTAAAAATCTTCTCCCAGAAGCCTATATAGTTTAAGTTATTTAAAATAATTAGTAGGGTGTGACTCCAGGAATTTTTCTCCTCTTTATGTCAGTTTTCACCTCTAGTATTCTATAAGTAGTTATCTAATGAGCTTCACTATACATTTTTTTTTTTACATTTTTTCTTAAGTAACCAGGTAACAAAGCAAATAGAATTGTCTGAGTCAGGGAGATTTGACCTCAAATTCTACTTCTGAACTAAATGTATGACCCTGGGCAAGTCATCTAACTCTGTGTGCTTCCATTTCCTTATATGTTAAATTAAGATAATGATGACCCTTACTTCCCAAAGTTATTGGGTGGATCAAATGAGACAGTATTTGTAAAATGCACTACAAACTTTAAGGCACATTAAAAATTCTTCTTGTTAGTATTGTTGTTGTTGTTCCTGCTGTCGCTATTGTTGAATGAAGATCATACTCCTGTCAGTATTTGAAGATGTCACCAATTGCTACCTCCTATTTCAATCCTTTTTTTGCCATCCGAGGCAGGACTCTAGCTTACATCTCTTTAAGTTCTCTTGAGTTCTTAGCAGAAGGCAGACATTCCCTTTTCCCAGGGGGATTATCTCTCCATCTTCAGAATCTAAATTGGCTTCCTTCAGAGGTCAAAAATTTAGCTCTAGGTATGTGATTTTCTAAAGTTTATCTTATGCATAAGTTTTCACAAGATCAGATTCCTCATAATATGAATCTTCCAAAGTTCATAGACATATGCCTTACATCAAAATGAGAAGATATTTTTCTAAGTCCAACCTGAATATTAGAACTAGTGTTTAGAACATTCTTTTTTTTTCTTCCTCTAATAGTCATTGTACCAAAGAATACCTCAGTCAGCAGGTCTCCTATTTAGAGATACTTGAGTATTCATCGAGCATTGTAAAGAGGTTCTTAGTTAAAATGTTGTGAAAGTTATTTAAAAGCCTACTTTAAAAAGTCATATTTCAAGACTATGACTTTTGACAGCTGTGAAATAACAATGTAATTGCATCATAACTGTGAAATATGACTTCTTTCTTGCTTGTGGGAAGTGAACATTTTGCTGATTCTGACATGTAGACAATAGCTTCAGGGCTCCACTTGTTTCTTGATTAATTAAGTCACTGCATTCACCTTGTCGGATTCATCGCCACCTTGTCCCAAAGAGGAGCTGAGCAGTTAGACATACCTAATTTGTTTTTGAAAATTCCAAACGTATAGTCACCTTTTTTGAGAACACATCCTTACACATAATTAATCTATGTAGGTCAACTATTTTGCCACTTTATGCCTAGCAATGATTATACTGATAGGAAGGCAGATTTCATAATATTGTAGCAGTATTTACTTGTATTTTCATCAAGATCAAAAGCTCCTGTCTAATGGAAATTAGAGCGACATGAAGGCAGAAAGGAACAAATTTGGGGGGGTGAAGATACACTTCATTATTCCCCTTTTTTTGGCAGAGTAAATCGCTTAACAAGATGGACCTACTTATTGACAGAGAAAAGCAAACGTATTTATGTTCATTTGTAGTCATTATAGCAGTAATTTTGATTTATATTATTGGGGAATGTTGTCCACAATCCAAAGTGTAAATATGACCTTTGGAACCCTAGAACAATGTCGTTCAGCTCCTGTAATGAAAAGAATCAACTCCCCGGACAGTTTCCCTTTTTGGAAATAATAATGGGAAAGGATTCTGATGCTAAAAAGTTGGAGAAAATATTCCCCTAAAACCAACAAGTTCTGAAGAAAATATTCCTTTCTTATTTTTTTACCTTTTTATCTAAATATCCTTCAACATAAAATAAAATTATAAAATGTATCTATTACATTATTATTGTTATTCCAATTTTCCTCATCATATATTCAATACAGTCTATTCTGGCACAAGCAATATACCACTATATATGTAGTTTGTATATATGTATATGTATATATACATATATATATAGTATTGTTTATGTTTATAAATGTTTATTGAATGATGGCACATGTAGATAAATATTATTGATATCTTTAATTCAGTGAAAGTGTTGACATGTGAGACCATCTTTAGGATCACTGAAAACATCAGTAAGAGGCTAAATTTTTTGTGATGATGATGAAGATTAGGAAGCATAGCAGCAATAGCAATAGTAGCAGACAAAGGTGTTTTTAAAAAACAAAGCATAGTACCAAAAGTAATAGTTAGCATTTATAGAGCACTTTAAGATATGTAAAATCTATTACTAATATTTGATTCTCACAACACCCCTGAAAAATAGGTGCTATTATTATTCCCATTTGACAAGTGAAGAAACTGAAGCAGATAGATTAAGTGACTTGTCCAGGATCACATAACCTCCCTGCTCGTAAAGTGTCTGAGGAGGGATGTGATGATCAAATCTGTACAGTTACAAAGTGAGGATCTGAGTTCCAACTCCATCCCTTACTATCTATGACTTTGGACACCACGGTTCTTTGGGGCTTTAATTTCCTAATCTGCAAAACATAATATCATTTATATTGTCTATCTTACAGCATTGATTATTGAAATCAGTGTAATGTAATAGGAATTGTGTTGGAGTTAGACAAGAGACACCTTTGTTCAGAAACGACCTCTAACACAACTTGTTAGACAGTGAACAGACCAAGTGACCTCTTTGAAATTCATTTTTCCTCGTGTAAAATAGGGCTAATCCTACATGTAGCATGGATTAAATTGAGTTTTTTTTTAAACCCTTAACTTCTGTGTATTGGCTCCTTGGTGGAAGAGTGGTAAGGTTGGGCAATGGGGGTCAAGTGACTTGCCCAGGGTCACATAGCTGGGAAGTGTTTGAGGCTGGATTTGAACCTAGGACCTCCTGTCTCTAGGCCTGGCTCTCAATCCATTGAACTACCCAGATGCCCCCTTAAATTGGGTTATTAGTGTAGCATCTGGTAGCTCCTCTCACCTCCTAAGGTAGAATCCCTACACCAGAATCAAAGGCATCTATTCCCTAAGATCTTCTCAAAAAATATCATACAAGTCACCATTGACATTTTAGTATTTAGACAGTCAATCATTCAATAATTCAGGATTAATTTATTAAATGTCTACTATATGCCAGACACTGTGCTAAGCACCGGGCATAGAAGAAGAAATGAAAAACAATTTTTACCAACACTCTAATGTAAAGACCATAAACAAATATGTATAAACAAGCTATGTAGAGGATAAATAGGAAATAATTTACAGATTAAAGGCACTAGAATTAAGAGGAATTGAAAAGGATAGAGGACACAGTTACTTCATAGAAAAAATGTTTAATGATAGGGCATAGAAAATAACAACAGAATGTTTATTTTCTACATTAAGAATCCATCCTTCCATAAAAATAGACTATGGACTTAGGAAGTGTAGACAGTCACAGGGAGCACATATGGAGATTCTCACATGCAAGGAATGTATTTAGCCCAGATGCCCAAGTTATAGTCTGCAATCTAGGCAATAGTCATTCACTGTATTACAACACCTCCTGGACTGACTTAGAAATCTAATCCTCTATTTTGAGTGCATAAGTGGATGGAGAAAAACGCAAAGAAAGGAATCTAAAGCACATATTTCAAAGTCAGTGCCTACCTTCTTCCTGTTTAGTCCCCATTCCCAGTCCTTTCATATGTGGATATTGGACAGATTCTCACACAATGCATTGTAAACTAACTTTAAAATGCAATATAAATTTCAGTGATTATGAAAGAAAATGTTTGATAATTCATGAGTAATATGTAAATGCTAGCTTTAATTAATAAAAGTTTGGAAGAGTTAAAAAGAATGGAAGATAAACAGAGAAATGAGACCTATTTTTATGTTTCAGTTCTTCACCATCAGTCTCCCCAATTTAATAATTATAAAAAGTGCTTCCTAACCTTGCATTCTCTATTTCTTATTATAGGCAGGCTTTGCAACTTTGATCCGTATTAGAATTATATCATAATTTACACAACTATTAATTACAAAAATTTCACTCATCCACAGCTGAATGGCTTGATTTAGGTACATGACTAGGGAAGTCAAATCATTAACTGCTCTATCATTCACAGAAAAAAGATTAAGTAACCCATCTCCTTAGATTAATACAAACTTTAGATACAAATCATGCCATAATAAACTCTGTAATATTATTATCACATGAAGAATGCAAATGTCACTGATTCATATTTTCTCATTCATTTCATCAGTACTTTCAGTTTGGAGAGGGGAACATTAATTGCAGACATTTCATAATTAAATGGTAGCATCTTACAGTTTAAGTAAAAGAAAAGAGTGAATTTTTTTAATAGTGTAATATAATTAAGCATTTCATCTTAAAAAGAATGCTTGATGTTGCAGGTTATTTCTTATTTTAAGTCACTGTTGCTTTCCTAGAATCAAATCACTGGAGTTTTGCAATTTTTATAAGAGTGACAATTCAGCAAGAAGTCTGTCTTAAGTATTTTGTATATGTGTGTGATTATGTGTATGTGTGCATATGTGTAAATTATGCCTTTGTATCCAAGTGTTTCCAGTTGTTTTTTGTCATGACAATTTTTTTTAGGAGAATGTTTAAGCACAATCAGACTTAAGGAGGAGAATACAAATACTTTCATGAAAACTGGTCAAGATCATAATGACAAGATAATATCCAGAGTTCACTGAATCTGTAAGTGGAAAGATTCTCTGATGAAAGAGATCACAAAGCAGTCCTTATTGCAACATTGAATCTCACATTTAATACCCTAATAATATCATAAAAATTATAATAGCTAGCATTTATATAACACTATTTGTCAGGCACTGTGCTAACTGCTTTACACTTATTCCACTTGATCCTTCCAACAACCTTGGGAGGTAAGTTCTATTATTACCTTGTTTAACAAATAAGGATACTGAGCTAAGCCAAAATTAAGTGACTTGTTTAAAGTCACAAATCTATTAAATGCCAAGAATCAGATTTGAACTCAAGTCTTCCTGAATTCCAGACAGGTACTCCATCCATTGCACAAACTGATTCATACTATATAGAGAACAAATTATGGAATTGTCATGACCTGAGTTCAAGTTCCTCCATTTATAACAATAAAAATTTGGTGAGCACTTATAATGTGGCAGACATTGTGCTAAATTCCAGGGATATGAATTCATGGAAGGGAGTTAGAGTTGTGCTGATGGAAAATTTGCTATTCCTGAACTACATTCCCAGCATCCTTTTAAGTACATCCTCAGTTGATATACAGGGGCCTGAAAGATAAATTTGGCTGAGACCTACACAGCAGGGCTCTTTTCAGGCTTTGCTTTGGTTAAAGTGTGGCAGTGTGGGTTTCTGGCACTGTGCTCTGCTCAATTGACTAAAGGAATCCCTTTCCCTCTCATTTTTGTTATCAAATCCTTTGATTTAAAATTATCTGGAGTATTTCATTCATTTTTACTACTACAGAGTCTAATTTGAGAAGATAACACAAAAAAATAAAAGCTAAAAGGATATGGGGGCAGGGAGAAGATGGTGGAAGTGTGGTAGGTAAGTCTAGAATGTGGAAGTTGAATGGTCTAGGTCCTCCTCCAAAATATTTTCTTTTCTTTTTTTTAAATTTAAATTTTGATTTTGAATATTTTCCCATAGTTACATATTTCATGTTCTTTCCCTCTGCCCCAAACCCTCCAAGCTCCCATAGCTGATGCACAATTCCACTGGGTTTTATATGTATCATTGATTAAGACCTAATTCCATATAATATGTGTTTTTGGACTATAGTTATCATTTAGTGTCTACAAACCCAATAATATCCCCATCAGCCCATGTGTTCAAGTAATTGTTTTTCTTCTGTTTTTCTAGTCCCACAGTTCTTCCTCTGAATGTGGCTAGTGCTCTTTCTCATAAGTCCCTCCGCCTTGCTCTGGATCCTTGCATTGCTGCCAGTAGAGAAGTCCATTATGTTAGATTGTACCACAGTGTATCCGTCTCTGTGTACAATATTCTCCTGGATCTGCTCCTTTCACTCTGCATCAATTCCTGGAGGTCATACCAGTTCACATGGAATTCCTCCAGTTCATTATTCCTTTGAGCATAATATTATTCCATCACCAACAGATACCACAATTTGTTCAGCCATTCCCCAATTGAAGAACATTCCCTCATTTTCCAGTTTTTTGCCACCACAAAGAGCACAGCTATAAATATTTTTGTACTAGTCTTTTTCTTTATTATATTTTTGGGTTATAAACCAAACAGTGCTATGGCTGGATCAAAAGGCAGATAGTATTTTAAAGCCCTTTGGATATAGTTCCAAATTGCCATCCAAAATGGTTGGATCAATTCACAACTCCACTAGCAATGCATTAACATCCCAATTTTGCCACATCCCCTCCAACATTCTCCACTTTCCTTTGCTGTCATGTTAGCTACTCTTCTAGGTGTGAGGTGGTACCTCAGAGTTGTTTTGATTCACATTTCTTTAATTATAAGATATTTAGAACAGTATTTCATGTGTTTGTTGATAGTTTTGATATCTTTATCTGAAAATTGCCTGTTTATGTCCCTCGCCCATTTATCAACTGGGGAATGGCTTGATTTTTTGTACAATTGATTTAGCTCCTTATATATTTGAGTAATTAGGCCTTTGTCCAAGTTTTTTGTTATAAAGATTTTTTCCTAATTTATTGCTTCCCTTCTAATTTTGGTAGCATTGGTTTTGTTTGTACAAAACCTTTTTAGTATAATGTAATAAAATTTTTTTATTTTAAATTTTGTAATTTTTTGTAACTCTTGCTTGGTTTTAAAATCTTACCTTTCTCAAAGATCTGACAAGTATTCTATTCTGTACTAACCTAATTTACTTATAGTTTCCTTCTTTATATTCAAGTCATTCACCCATTCCGAATTTAACTTAGTAAAGGGTGTGAGGTGTTGATCTAGGCCCAATCTCTCCTATGTTGTTTTCCAATTTTCCCAGCATTTTTTGTCAAATAGTGGGTTTTTGCCCCAAAAGCTGGGTTCTTTGGATTTATCATACACTGTCTTGCTGACATCATGTACCCCAAGTCTATTCCATTGATCCTCCCTTCTGTCTCTTAGCCAGTACCATATTGTTTTGATGACCACTGCTTTATAGTATAGTTTAATGTCTGATACTGCTAGGCCACCTTCCTTCATGTTTTTTTTATTATTTCCCTTGATATTCTTGATCTTTTGTTCTTCCAAATGAATTTTGTTATAGTTTTTTTTCTAATTCAGTAAAAAAAGTTTTTTGGTAGTTTGATAGGTATGGCACTAAATAGGTAAATTTATTTGGGTAGAATGGTCATTTTTATTATCTTAGCTTATCCTACCCACGAGTAATCAATATTTTTCCAATTGTTTAGATCTAGTTTTAATTGTATGGAAAGTGTTTTGTAGTTGTGTTCATATAATTCCTATGTTTGGCTTGGCAAATAGATTCCTAAGTATTTTATATTGTTTAGGGTGATTTTTAAAGGGGTTTCTCTCTCTAACTCTTGCTGCTGTGATGTGTTGGAAATATATAGAAATGCTGATGATTTATGTGCATTTATCTTGTATCCTGCAACTTTGCTAAAGTTGTTGATTATTTCTACTAGCTTTTTAGTTGATTCACTAGGATATTTTAAGTAGACCATTATAATTCTGCAAAGAGTGATAGCTTAGTTTCCTTACTGCCTATTTTAATACCTTCAACTTCTTTTTTCTTCTGTAATTGCTACTGCTAGTGTTTCTAGTACAATGTTAAATAACAGAGTTGACAATGGGCATTCTTGTTTCACTCCTCATCTTATTGGGAATTCTTCTAATTTATCACCATTGCAGATGATGTTTGTTGATGGTTTTAGAAATATACCATTTGTTATTTTTAGGAAAGGGCCTTCTATTCCTATACTTTCTATTATTTTTAATACGAATGAGTGTTGTATTTTGTCAAAGGCTTTTTCAGCATCTAATGAGATAATCATGTGATTTTCACTTGTTAGCTTGTTGATATAGTCAATTATGTGGATGGTTTTCCTAATGTTGAACCATCCTTGCATTCCTGGTATAAATCTCACCTGATCATGATGAATAACCCTCTTGATCACTTGCTGGAGTCTTTTTGCTATTATTCTATTTAAGATTTTTGCATCTATGTTCATTAAGGAGATTGGTCTGTAGTTTTCTTTCTCTGTTTTTGATCTACCTGGATTTGGGATCAGTACCATATTTGTGTCATAAAAGGAGTTTGGTAGAACTCTTTCTTTGCTTGTTATTGTCAAATAGTTTGTATAGTATTGAGATTTGTTGTTCTTTGAAGTTTTGATAGAATTCACTTGTGAATCCATCTGGTCCTGGGGATTTTTTCTTAGGGAGTTCTTTGATGGCTTGTTCAATTTCTTTTTCTGATATTGGATTATTTAATTATTCTATTTCTTCTACTGTTAATGTAGACAATTTATATATTTGTAAATATTCATCCACATCACTTAGATTGCTATATTTATTGCCATGTAATTAGGCAAAATAGTTTTTAATGACTGCTTTAATTCCCTCTTCATTAGAGGTGAGGTCTCCCTTTTCATCTTTGATACTGAAAATTTAGTTTTCTTTTTTCCTTTTTTAAATTAGATTGATCAGTACTTTATCAATTTCATTTGTTTTTTTCAAAGTACCAGCTTCTAGTCTTATTTATTAATTCAATAGTTCCTTAACTTTCAGTTTTATTAATTTCTCCTTTAATTTTTATAATCTCTAATTTAGTTTTTAACTGGGGATTTTTAATCTGTTCATTTTCTAAATTTTTTTTAAAATTGCATTCCCATTTCATTGATCTTTGGCCTCCCTAATTTTTTAATATATGCACTCAAGGATATAAATTTCCCCGAGTACTCCCTTAGCTGCATCCCACACACTCCCTTGGTTTATCCCTTCTGACATTCTTTGTATGGTAAGATAGAATTGGATATCCTAATGGATCTAGCTTCTCTTCCCTCTCAGGATTAGTTCCTCTTAGAGTAAGGTTTAAGTATTTCTTATTAATGCCCTCTTCCTCTCCTTCTTATAATAGTATTCATCCCCTTCCCTTCCCATGCCTTCTTTGTGTGGTATAGATTATCCTATTTTTCTTATTCCTTCAACTTTCTCTTAGTGCCATTTTTTATTCCCCCCATTTTTCACCATATCATTTTGGACCATTTAGTACTCCAATATCTCCGTATGAAAAATTCTTCTAATTACTATAATAGTGATAACAATTTTTGAGAGTTACACATAAATTTTCTCTGTATAAGAATAAAAATAATTTGATCTTATTGAAGCCCTTAAAGAAACAAATTATAAAATAAGAGTTTTCTTTCTTTCCTCTCTGTTTCTTACTTACCTTTTTATGTTTCTCTTGATTTTTGTGGTTGGATAGCAAACTTTCCATTTAGTCCTGGTCTCTTCCTTGCAAATACATGGATATCTTCTATTTTGTTGCATGCCCATACTTTACCCTGGAAGTATATAGTCAGTTTTGATGGGTAGGTGATCCCTGGTTGTAGACCCAATCCTCTTGCTTTTCTGAATATCATATTCCAAGCCTTGTGGTCTTTTAGCATGGAGGCTGCCAGATTCTGTGTAATTCTGATTAGTGTTTCTTGATATCTGAGTTGTCTCTTTCTGGTTTCTTGTAATATTTTTTCCTTAATTTGAAAATTCTTGAATTTAGCAATTATATTCCTGGGGGTTGACTTTTAAGGGTTTAGTGTAGAGGGTCATCTATGGATCCTTTCAATGTCTATTTTGCCCTCCTGTTGAAGAACATCAGGGCAGTTTTGTTGGATAATTTCTTGTAGTATGGTATCCAAATTTCTATTCATTTCTGATTTTTCCAGAAGACCAATGATTCTCAAATTGTCTCTTCTAGACCTGTTTTCTAGATTTGTCTTTTCTCAGTGAGATATTTCATATTTCCTTCTATTTTGTCATTCTTTTGATTTTGCTTTATTAGTTCTTGTTGTCTGGCAAGATCACTTCTACTTGCCCAATTCTTGTCTTTAGGGACTGGTTTTCTGATATAATCTTTTGATTTTCCTTTTTGATTCAGTCTATCTTGTTTTTCTGCTGTTTAATTTGCTTACCATTTCATTTGATTTTGAGGCATCTTTCTCCAATTGGGAGTCTGTCTTTTAAACTGTTAATTTCCTTTTGAGCTATTTCTCACTTTTATTGCTAAATCTCTTCCAACTTTCTCATGATCTCAGATTTGACCTCTTCAAGAGCTTGTGACCAATTTTCATTTTTTTGGGAAAGTTTGGATGTGCTCATTTGTTTGTCCTCCTTTGCTGTCTGCTCTGTTTTCTGGATTTTTTCTGTGTAAAAGTTATTGAGTGTTAATGTTTTTTTCTTGTTCTTTCTCTTGGTTAGTTCTTAGGCCTTACTTGCCATGATTATGCTTTTTGCCCTTCTCAGTCAGAAGTCTGGATGAGGCAGGCCCTTTCTTTGTGTAAAGAGCTGTGGAACAGTTTTTGCCTGAGCCACAATGCAGTGCTGCCCTTTCTCAGCTTTATCCTTGAGTCCAAGGTCTGAGCTCTCTAGGCTCCTGGGGTCTCAAGTCTAGCTGTTCTAAAGTCAAGCCTCTTGGTGGTCCCATTCGGCTGCCAGGACCCCACA
The DNA here is from genome assembly GCF_016433145.1 of Gracilinanus agilis. NCBI lineage: Eukaryota > Metazoa > Chordata > Mammalia > Didelphimorphia > Didelphidae > Gracilinanus > Gracilinanus agilis. The sequence continues at coordinate 246,120,081 of NC_058134.1, forward strand.
TATTGCTCCATTCTTGGTTCTCTGCTTGAGGCTCAGTGTGCGTTGCTTCCAATGTTGGTCATCCCTCCACTCTAGGTCTGTGCTCAAGGTCAGTGCTCAATGTCTGTGCTCAAAGTCCCCGTTCTTTAACCTCTTTGGGTTGTAAGTCTTGCTGCTCTCGGGAGCAAGCCCTTGGTGGTCCCAGGTAACTGCCAAGAATGCCCCATGCTTACTCTAATTCTTGTGAGCTGGCTCTAGGAGTGTGGGTTGGGGTGGGGGTAGGGTTGATTAGTTCACATTTTGGTGGGAGCTATTTCACCCCCTTATAGAGTGAAAATGCCCAAATCCCATGGAACTTCAATGTTGCACCCTAATGTGGGGTCCCTTCGTTTATCTGGATTTGTTTTTTGTGTCCTTTTGGGTATCATGTATGGGTTGGTGGTGAGGAGAGTTAAGGGCCCTGCTTCTACTTTGTAGCCATCTTAACCCAGAAGTCCTCCAAAATATTTTCTAGGAATAACTCAAATGGCACGCTTGTCAAGGTAGAAGGATCTCATCAGGAAGAGTAAGGAGGCTACTGATGGGTGATTTCCAAATCTTTAGTACTAGTATCAGTGAGTCAAAGATTATGGACAGTTTAGTGCCTATTTATAATTCTAAAATGCTTTGGGCTTTGAGTTGGATTCTCAGTTTTAGGTTGATAATTTCATGATCCCACCAAAATTTTTGGGACGCAGCCAAAAGCAGTACTTTGAGGCAATTTTATCTCTAAATACTTAAAAATCAATAAAATAGGGAGAAAAGCACATCAATGAATTAGACCTGCAACTAAAAAAACCTTGAAAATTAAAATTTCCCATTTAAACAAAAAACTAGAAGTTCTGATAATCAAAGAAGAGATTAATACAATTCAAAGTAAGAAAACCATTGAATGAATAAATAAGACATAGAATTGATTTTATGAGAAAAAAAATAAAAGATAAACCATTGGTTAATTTGATAATCTCATGATCCTATGGTTAAACAATTTATACCTAGAATTTGAAGGAAAGATATCAGTCACCAAGTGGTTTTAGTGACTAACCTATATTACATATTCCAGTAGCATGTAAGGTTCTTGGAGGTATGTAAATGATCTTGATATATATCTCAATATGCTCAAATTGCCTTTCTGTGTGAATGATGAAGATGTGTAACACTTACTCAGTTTACCTGAGACTCAAAGTGACTTGTAGGAAATGACTGTCTTTAGGGCCAAGAATAACTTGAAAAAACTGACTGTCTTTGAAAATACCAGCCTACCTGAGGTCACCATAAATACTTGATAGGTGTCGGGTCCCACCCATCAACCAGTCTGTGGCTCATTCCATACTAGCTCTCACAGTCTTTCTAGGACAAGATAATCAAATATCCTTACTCTTCACAAAAACATGTGTGAGTCCCACACTTGCTATCTCAGGTTCCACTCATGTTGTCTGTTAGCTTAAATTATTTTTTGACTTTCTTAACTGTTATCTCTTGACCTCAACTCTGGGACACCTAGGTTTAAGACTCAGTGCATTATTGTATTATAGAAACCTTGAAACTGAATACTTGCTTATCTTTCTAAAGAATAATTTATTGTACCCCAAATTGTGTATCAATGAGTCTTTGTAACCCCTTGCAGCTGAGAATCCATCACCCCAATTCCTGGGAACTCTCTGCACATACCACCTCATATCCCTCCCTGCATCAGTCCCTTCCAACACTTTCTCTTTCGTCCCTTCTCTAGAAGATTATTTAGACAGCTATTTGCTACTTTTGAACTGAGGTCCTTGGCAATAGGCTGATTAGCTCAACTTGTATCTTTTGTCCTTGCTTAATAAAGATTATATTGAATTTAACGGCAATATCTCTTATTTTTCTTCCTGGTCTGAGAAAGTGAGAGAGAGGTATCTAAGATTCTGTGAAGCCCAGGATATTTGATTCTCCTTGTGGGGAGAGGGAGAGAGACCTAAGTTCTGTAGTGTTCATGCCTCAGTTTACAAGGATAAAAGTTACTTCATCATAAGTATCTGCATCTCCAGTGTCTTGCACAGAGTAGATGCTTAGAAAATACCTGCTAATTTGAATTTAATCTATCACTTTCATTTTATTTTTTTTATTTTTCTTTTTTTTTCATTAAGTATTTGTTTGCCTTCCCTCCATTCCCCATGTCCACTGAGGCAAAAGGAAAGGATTGAAAGAAAACAAAATTTTTGTAACAAATAAACATAGTCAAGGAAAGCAATTTTCTACACTGACCATGTATACAAATTTGCATCTCATTCTGCATCTTGGCCCAAATTCATTATTCAAATTAAAAAGGTTCACTCATTGTGGTTATCCATAGGAGCAAGATTTGAACCTACATCTTCTGACTCAAAAAATCAACATTGCTTCCACCCTACCAATCTGTAGCTCTCCACACATAAAACCCCAGGTCAATTCCTGGATCTTCCTTTTCTAGCCCCTTTCCCACCTTCCTTCATTAAAAATTATAAAAATAATTGCCAGCCAACTATGCTTGAAATGTTTTTTGTATCTAGACCAATTTGCTCCAATACTCATCTCTAACTTTGCTTAATAAAGAATGTTTGAATCTTACCGTTTTTCTTCCTGTCCAGGGAAAGTGGGAGGAAGGACTCAGAAGAGGTCTGTACTTATCACAAAGGACAAGAGTATAGCTACCCCTCAAAGGAAAAGAGACTTCAGTTCTCTACAGTCTGTGCCTCAATTTACAAGATGTGTTTGTGTGCGTAGTGTTTCATCAGAAACCCTATAAAGCATCTTTTTTTCCAAGAATAAAATTCATTACTTTGGTGAATGAGAGAAAGAAGTTTCATTCTGTTTACTGTGGAAGCATGCTCTGAATACTTTAAACATCTGGATGCAAACAGGAACACTTTCAAATCAAACAATTAAAAACCCTCTGATATCTGAACTAAACACTGTCTTCTAGAAGGGGACATTTGTAGAGGGAGCATGTTTGGCCAAACATGTTGCAAGCACTCTGTGAATGGGCTCATAGGGCACAAAAGGTTTGTTTTCTCTATGTTATAGGCAATGCAACCTCTTTTTCACTTAAGGCAATCCCAGTTGTTGTTTGCCTTTATCTGATGGCACTGAATGCCAATGAGAAAAGCGACTGTAACAAATGTGTCTCTTTGAGGTGGGCATTCATTGGTAACACACACAGCTGTATTTTCAGAGAGAGTTAATAGGGGGCTAGAGCTCTGTAAATCCTCAAAAAGCCCAAGCAAGCTGCTTTTTCTGTTTCAATTCCATGGGGAGAATGACTTGAAACCAAATGAATTCCCAACTGTCTGGTGTTTTATTTAATTTATGGCTAATTACAATTGTGTGATGCAGATGGGATGAAAAGCTATTTTCTTATTTTACTATGGATATGCAAACCAGTTGATATATAAAGCTGCAGGATCAAAACTATTTTTGAAGGCTTCCAAAAACAGGATGATTTTTTTTTCTAAATATATATGCCTCTATCTTGACTCCAGTAAAACAGAGAAACGGGGGAGGAGGAAAATGACAGAACATCAGGAGCAGGAGGAAAGAAAATGGCATCAGATGCGGAAACCAAAATCAAAGGAAATTCCATTGCTTTCAGAAACAGGATGATTATAACTGAAAATGGGAAGTTCCTTGCACTTACGTTACAACATTTGTGGTATTTCCTCAAGATATGCATTTTGCAAAGTAAAGCATATTTAGGCATGTGTGGTTTAAGTTTTCAAATAAGAATATATAATGGGGAAGACCAACCAGGAAATGCTGATAACCTATAATAATTCCAAAAGTTTGGAGCCCTTCCAGTTATGGAAATATGACAGAACTCAATGAAAAAAAATTGGGGGAAAAGCCAGCACAGCTTGTTATGAGTATATGTAAGCATTTTATATTTTCAAGTACAAAGGAATGGAACTTTAAGTACAATTAGGCACCTAGATTTTCTTCAAATGATAGTCTACAGGTACAATTTGTGCTCATCCAGCTAATTTATACTTTCTTTGAGACTGTATCACTCCCACCATTGAAGAGATTCTCAGAATACATCTATGCTGCAAAGCTCTGGCATGTGTTTTCAAGTGTATGATATAGGGGTTTGTAATAATTGATAAGACCTTTATATCTGGTTTCCCTTAAAATTCAGCTTAGGTGTGCTCATTAGTTGGAGGGGTGACTTTAAATTTAGGTTCTACATGGTCTCTTTTTTTTTCACTAATTAGGCCAAAATGGCTTCACCAAGCTTATAATTCTTTTCTTCCAAATTAGGGGGATAAAGGCCTCTACCTCTTACAAAACTACTTAAAGATGAAATTCCCTTTCCACACAAAAGCCCCTGGGGCTCCTAAGTAAGTAGCAGATAAGATAATGTGGTAGGCTGAAAATAAAACAGAAATAATTTCACCTACATATGAGGTGCTTAATGAAGACTTATATTGCACATGGAATTTGAAGATTTCTTGCTCAACACAAATATTTCAAATATTACTTAAAATATGTTCTATTATACCCAACTAACACTTAGTGGAGGAGGAAGGTCCACAGATGTTACACATTGTACATGATTTCAGACTATTTTCATTGCATCAATTAAATTTCCCTTATCCTCAATTTTTATAGCATACAATTTGCTATATGGCATGTGTCTCTGGGCAGGAGAAGGGGAAGGATATGATGGATTAAACTATGATGATGCAGGAAACAAAATATCAATAAAAATAATTTGAAATTAATTTAAAATTTTTAAAAATGTCTTCTACAAATTAAGCATATGCATACATATACATAAGTATATGTATATATAAAGTAATAAAATGAGCTATAAACTAAAAATTGTTCCTACAAATAGGATGTGATTGATCTATGTATCAACACTTTTCTCAGGGCTTCCTTTGGCTCAAGGTCATATGATCTTCCATTCTTCAACTCCAAACAATGAATTAAAAAAAAATAATGAGGATCGAGTTAGATGGTAGGTTAGAAGCAGCACAAATCAAATCTTCTCCAGGAGCTAAGAATGGTTTTTGGTCTTAAATACAACAAAACTTTATTTTAAAATGTAAAGATCATTTTTAAACTTCTTGGCTATACAAAAGCAGGTTGCAAATGAATCTGACTATGCCCTGGTTTGCCAACCCCTGGCTTAAAATTCCTTGATGAGAAAGCTAGAAGGAGTACTGGGTCTAGAGTCAAGAAAACTTGAATTTGGGGCAATTAGGTAGCACAGTGGATAAACTGCCTGGGTTCAAATCTGGCCTCAGATATGTTCTATCAGTGTGACCTTGGGTCTTAACCTCAATGGCCTAGCACTCGCTGCTCTTCAGCCTTAGAATTGATACTACGAAAGAAGGTAAGACTTTTAGAAAATAAAATTAAAAAGGAAAAAAAGAAGATGAATTCAAATCTAGGATCAAATATTAGTATTTGAGTAGTAGTAATATCTGCCTGCCTCAGTTTCCTCAAGTATAAAATGGGGGCAATAATAGTGCCTTTCTTGCAGAGTTGTAATGAGGATTAAATGACACACCACACACACACAATATATATATATATATATATAATATGTATATATAAAATTATATATATATAATAAATAAATATAAAAATAATATATATATATATATAAAATTTGGCACTGTGCCTGGTACATAGTAGGTGCTATATAAATGCTTATTTGCTCTCTTCCCTTTCTTTCAAGTTCTAGTACCTTCATTTTTATGCTCTAATATTCTATAGTCTAAAGTTCCTTCCACTTTTTTTATTTAATTTTTTTTTAGAAAAATTTTTTTCCATGGTTCCATGACTCATGTTCTTACTCTCCCCCTGCCCCCACGTACATTTAAGTCTTGTCTTTTCTTCAGGAAGGAAAAAAAATATCAAGAATATCAAGGTAACTAATGAAAAAAAAATGTGAAGGATGGTGGCCTGACAGTATCTGATCTAAAACTGTACTATGATGCAGTGATCATCAAAACAATATTGTACTGTCTAATAGAAAGAATGTGGAATCAATGGAGTAGACTTGTGATAAATGATCTCTGCAAGACAGTGTTCAAAAAACCCCAAAGATTCTAGCTTTTGGGATAACCCACTATTTGACCAAAACTGCTGGGAAAAATTGGAAAATAGTAAGAGAAAAATTTTGATTATATTAAATTTGAAAGTTGTTTTGTACAAACAAAACCAATGTAACCAAACTTAGAAGGGGAGCAAAAAAACTGGGAAAAATTTATAACAAAATTTTTGGATAAAGGTCTAATTTCTCACATATGTGAGGAACTAAGTCAAATGTAAAAGAAATGAAGCTATTACCCAATTGATAAATGGTCAAGGGATATTAATAGGAATTTTCAAATGAAGAAATCAAAATTATCAATAAGCACATGAACAAGTGTTCTAAAGCCCTACTGATTAGAGAAATGTAAATGAAAACAACTCTGAGGTACCACCTCACACCTAGTAGATTGGCCAATATGACAGTAAAAGGAAAATAATAAATGTTGGAGAGAATGTGGCAAAATTGGGACACTAATGCCTTGCTGATAGAGTTGTTAATTGATCCAACCATAATGGAAGGCAATTTGGAACTATGCCCAAAGGCTGTTAAAAAACTGCATGCCTTTTGATCCAGCAATACCACTACATGTTTGTATCCCAAAGAGATAAAAATGTTTGTACAAAAATATTTATAGCCATATTATTTGTGGTGGCAAAAAACTGGAAAATGAGTAACTGTCCATTGATTGAGGAATGGCTGAACAAATTGTGGTATCTAATGGTGATGAGCTGATCAGGTGGTATTTATACTATGAATGCAAGGATGTTTTAATATTAGGAAAACCATCCATATAATTGACCATATCAATAAACAAACCACTGAAAATAACATGATTATGTGAATAGATATAGAAAAAGCCTTTGACAAAATGCAACACTCCTTCCTATTGAAAGCACTAGAAAGTATAGGAATAGGAGGGCCTTTCCTAAAAATAATAAACAGTATATATTTAAAAGGATCATCTGTGATGAGGATAAATTAGAAGCCTTCCGAATAAGATAAGGAGTGAAACAAAGATGTCCATTATCACTTCTATTATTTAACATGATACTACAAACACTAGCAGTTGCAATCAGAGAAGAAAATGAAATCGAAGGTATTAAAATAGGCAATGAGGAGACTAAACTATCACTCTTTGCAGATGGTATGATGATCTACATAAAGAATCCTAAAAAATAAACTAAAAAGCTAGTGGAAATAATCAACAACTTTAGCAAAGTTGCAGGATACAAAATAAACCTATATAAATCATCAGCATTTCTATATATTTCCAACACATCCCAGTAGCAAGAGTTAGAAAGAGAAATTCCGCTTAAAATCATCCTAGATAATATAAAATATTTAGGAATCCATTTGCCAAGAAAAACACATGAATATATAAACACAATTACAAAATACTTTCCACACAATTAAAGCTAGATCTAAACAATTGGAAAAACATTAAGTGCTTGTGGGTAGGATGAGCTAACGTAAGAAAAATTAAAATCCTACAGTTAATACAGCTTTTGAGAGTTACAAATATCACTTTTTCTGCATGAAAAATTTGTCCTTACTGAAGCGCTTAAAAGAAAAAAAAATTCCCCCTCTCTTTCTTGTTTACCTTTTCATGTTTCTCTTGGGTTTTGCATTTGGACATCAAATTTTCCATTTAGTTTTGGTCTTTTTTTTTTTTTTTTTACAAATACTTGGAAATCTTCTATTTTGTTAAATATCCATACTTTTCCTTGGAAGTATATAGTCAGTTTTGATGGGTAGGTGATCCTTGGTTGTAGACCCAATTACCTGGCCTTTCTGAATATCATATTCCAAGCCTTGTGATCTTGTATTGTGGAGGCTGCCAGATCCTGTGTAATCCTGATTGGTGTTCCTTGATATCTGAATTGTCTCTTTCTGGCTTCTTATAATATTTTCTCCTTTACTTGGAAGCTTTTGAATTTGGCTATTACATTCCTGGGGGTTTTCCTCTAAGGATTCAGTGTACAAGATGTTCTCTGAGCTCTTTTGATGTTTATTTTGCCATCTTGTTCAAGAACATTGGGGCAGTTTTCTTGGATAATAATTTCTTGTAGAATGATATCTAGATTTCTATTTGTCTGTGATTTTTCTGGAAGACCAATAATTGCCAAGTTGTCTCTTCTAGACCTGTTTTCTTGATCTATCATCTTCTCATTGAGATAGTTCATGTTTCCTTCTATTTTGTCAGTCTTTTGATGTTTCTTTATTAATTCTTGCTGTCTTTTGAGATCATTAGCTTTTACTTGTGCAATTCTAGTTTTATAGACTGGTTTTCAGATATGATCTTTTCATTTTCCTTTTAGGTTTTATCTATCCTTTTTTTCATGGCTTCCAGCATATCAATTCTGGTCTTCAATTTGCTTATCATGTCATTTGACTTCTGAGCTTCTTTTTCCAAGTGGGAGATTCTGTCTTTTAAACTGTTATTTTCTTTTTGAACTATTTCCCATTTATTTCACCAAGTTTCTTCTATCTTCCTAATTTGGTTCGTAATCTCAAATTTGGGCTCCTCAAATGTTGTGACCAATTTCCATTTTTTGGGAATATTTGGGTTTGTTTGTTTGTTTCTTGTCCTCTACTATCTGCTCTGTAGTCTAGACTTTTCCTCCACAGAAATTATCCAGGGTCAAAGACTTTTTTTTTTTTTGTAGTTATAGATAGTAGTTCTTGGGTGTTGGTGGCCAATGCTTAGTTAGTTTTTTCTTCCTTTCCCAGTCAGAAGTCTGAGTAAGGAGTGCAAGATTTCTGTGTATCAAGCTACAGAGTAGTTTTTGCCTTGAGGCTATTTTTCAGTCTCTACTGTGTCTGCTGTTTGCAGCCCCTCTCTGCCCTAACTCTTGTATATTACCTTATTCACAGATGGATCATCATATGTAGTAGACAATCAGAGATATACTGAAGCAGCCATAGTGACAGCCTCTGAAACCCTTTGGTACTCATCATTACCATCTACCATGAGTGCTCAAGGAGCAGAATTAATGGGCTTAATCTACGCTCTAAAAATTGCAGAAAATCTAAAAGCTAACATTTTTACCAATTCTCATTATGCTTTTTCGAGTGTCCATCATTCTGCTATAATTTGGAAAAATCGAGGTTTCATTACATCAAATGGCAAACAAATAGCGTATGGCAATTTAATTAATCAGTTGTTGGATGCAATCCAATTACCAGCCCAAGTGTCAGTAATCCATTGCAAAGCGCATACAAAAACCCAATGACCAATCGAATTAGGGAACAAATGAGCTGATGTGACTGCCAGATATGCAGCAAGATATGGACCTCTGACAATTCTGAACTTATCTTTGGTGGAGGAAGAAGATCTAAAAAATGCATACTCCCCAAAGGAAGTGAAGGATTGGAAGAAACATCACGGTGCATACCTTGTTAACAGAGTTTGGTTAGGAGCAAATGGAAAACCGATGTTACCTAAATCCTTATATTACACATTTTGCAATGCACTACACCAGAAAGGGCATTATGGAACTCTGGGCATGGCAGATTCTATAAATAGGTATTGGAATGCAAGGGGCATATATGAAGTTGCTATGAGAATTTCACAGAGGTGCAAAATTTGTATGCATTACAACCAGACAATCACAAAAGTTTATAGTCTGGGAGGAAAACCTTTAGCTTACACACCATTTGAATGCTTACAAATTGATTACATCACAATGCCAAGGAGTAATGGTTATAGATATGCTTTAGTAATAGTGGATAGATTAACTAAATGGCCAGAAGCTTTTCCAGCAAAGCGTAACACCTCAGCTTTTGTTGTGAAAATCTTACTAAGAGAATTAATACCTAGACTCTCTATACCATTACATATTGCATCAGATTCTGGGTCCCATTTCGCAAATAAGATTCTAGCTACAGTTTATGAAATATTAGGAATTAAGAGACATCTTCACTCAATATTTAGACCCCAGTCCAGCAGGCAGATTGAACGAGTGAATAAAAATCTAAAAAATCTTATAGCAAAATTATGCAGAATCTCATATGAAATGGTCTGATGCATTGCCATTAGCACTATTCCACCTAAGAAGCCAACCCAACAGCATCACACATATTTCACCATTTGAAATGATGTATGGACATCCACCATTCCATGGCAAAGCACCTCAAAGCATTCACAAATTATCACACCTAGGTATGGAATGCAAGCTATATGAATATATCAAATTGCTCAAGCAACGATTAAATCAACTTCACAAATTAGGCTTGATACATCAAAGAGTACCTTTTGATTTTGATCTACACAACTTCCAACCCGGAGATTATGTTTACACCAGAAACTTCGCTAGGAAGACTGTGTTAGAACCCAAATGGCTTGGACCTTTCCAAATAATATTAACGACTCCAAGTGCAATCAAAATTGAAGGAAAAGATCCGTGGTTCCATGTCACCCATGTCAAGCCAGCTAAAGACATGTCCCTACAACAACGACCACAAGACCCAGAAACTATGCAAAACAAAGATCAATTAGCACCAACTGAACAATCAAGCAAGTCCTCAGTAAATCCAAAATCTATTCATAAGACCATAGAAACAGAGCAACAAACAGAATAACAATCAGAGCATGAATCAGAAGCAGAAGTAGACCAAGAACCAATAAACAATCAGATTTTACACCCAAATGATTATCCCAATCTCAATCACTTAGAAAAATCATCTGTAAATAATTATGATAATGAAAAAGAATCAATGAAGGAAGAAGACACAACATTTGATTTGCAATCAATACCAGATCTAGAAACTGATGACGACGAATGAATGAAAGCACAAAGACTTAATCATGAACTTTTATTTTTGGTTACCTATAATAATCATCTTTATTAAAATCATAAAAGAAAAGAAGAGAAAATAATCATATATGATAGACATTTAAAAATTTGTTCCTGACACAAATCAGAAGGTGACAAGTGCTGGTGCATCAAAGCAACACAAATCAGAAGTTGACAAGCGCGGGTACATCGAACATCTCACTTGTTGCTGACTACGCAGATCGTCACGAGGACAGCAAACCTGAGAACTACAAAGACATCCGTGACCAAATACATCTATCGTAAAGAGGACATCCACACTGTGAAGAGGAACATCGAATCAGCGTGGAACACATGTATTTGGAAAAGAGATAGCTTACACCCAACAGAATTCTCACTGCACACAACACTAGATTCCATCCAAGCAATACATGCTAATTGCAAAAGAATTCCAGTGGAGTAAGTATGTAACACGTCATTACACGGATAAGTCAATAGACAACACATAAAACATTTTCCTGACTTCACATTTACATGAGAAACATAAACTTTCACTTAAGAGAGAAGGGTATATCTGCCTTAGTAAAAGAAAGTCTCTTACTATGGTACAGACACCGTTCTACTCAAATCACCTGACATGTCATGTACATATGTAATTTTGATTACTAACCATTAGCAATAAGTTTTACTAACACACAGGGACAGTTTAGTTAGTTTAGTTAGTACAGGGACAGATCTTTCTAAAATTTTCTTTGTAAATATTGTACATAACAAAGGTCTATGGTTTAACCAATAGAGTTACAAAAGATATAGGCTTACTTATTATTACTAACATTTCTAACATAGGCATAAGTGTACTAACCTATTCATACACTAATTTTAGCAAGAAAACTAGAATTTAGAAGCATATTTGAAAAAAATTTGCAAAACTTTTCTTAGTTAATATTATCTGAGTAGTTCATAAAATTAGGTAGATGCATAGATAGGATTCACTACTTTGTTCTAGTTAGCAAAAATTAGCCTTAAATATGTGTGAATGTTTAAAATGTAATTTGTTTTCCTTTCTGTTCAAAATTTTTTGAAAAACTGAAATCTCCATTCCTCTCCTATACTTTTACCTTATCCCGTCTTAGTTTTAGCTTATTTAGTTGTAGCATAGTTTAGGAGATAGCAACCTTTTATTATTTTGCAAACTTAGTTAGGGATAAGAGCTTAGTAAGAATTTAGCTTAGTATAAGAGTAGTAATCCCTTAGACTTTAGTAACTATTAAAATGGTGCTAGTTGCACATTTTGAAAAGAAAAGGGGCATTTGTAGTATACAGAATTGGGGTCATATAATTTTTTCTAGCTTTGGCTGAGTTCCAAAAGCTGTTAGAGGTTTAGAATCTTGAGGAAAGGCAGTTGACTGGATCTTCCGTAGAGGGAGGTGGTCAATGAGCGAGCTGCTTTGATTACCTAGCTTTAATATTGAAATTTAGCCTAGCTTTGATATATTTATTTAAGAAATTATTATTTTAGATAAACCCTTATTTCTTCCTTTCCTATACCACCCCTGCCTTCCCTCCCTTACCTTAGTGTCTGTGGAGTTAATAAGGAGAGTAATTAGAGAGGAGTTAAGTCTGTGAAGAGTTATCTAATTGACAGCATTAGTTATAGTTAGTCAAATCATCATTTATTCCCTTTAGATAGCACCTAGTAAAAATTGAGTTTAAGGCAGGTCCTTACTCAGACTCCATCTTTACTTCCCTTCCCCCACCTGAGGTTCCTGAGACAACTGATAGGGCTTTCCTTTGATCCACCTTCCTAAAAAACATCCTTCAAACAAAATAAACCCTTTTGAGTTTCAACAGTCCTATTAGTGTAATTTGTCTGTTAGTTACCAAGAGGGAAGAAGAGGGAAAGAGACAACATACTCTGGGCTTAGAGGGAAGCTGGGCATCCATCTTGAAGGAAGGTGTTACTTCAAAATAGGTCCCTTCCTGTGAAATTAACTAAAGCCTGTTTGTTAATTTCAGTCTAGTCTATTTCCCTCAGCTTGTGTTTGAGTCTAAGTCCCAGTCTGTAAGCCTGCTGTGTTTGTCTGTTTAGTTTAACTTCTCTTCTCCCTAAAAGATCTCTGTTTCCCTTCTGTGTTATACTCCTGACTTCAGTCCTATTATACCCTGAATCTCCTTTAATCCCAGCCTACCTGAAACCGAGATTACCCACTTAGCAAGTCTCCAACATCCTCCTTTCAATTTCCCTTATCCCAAACACCTTTCCTCAAATTATCCACATAACATTCTGTGCCCAGTCTCCATGTTCCTCAGCCTTCTAGCCTGCCAAATCTTGCTGCTTTCTGAGGCCAGTCTGTGGTATCCTCAGCCAGGCCCTTGAGAACTTCAAGACTGCCCCATGCTCACTCTGACTCTGCCACTGTAGGTGGAGTGGGGGAGGGAGTAATCCACTTGTGCTTTTGTAGGAGTAATTTTACCCACTTATATTGTGGAAATGCCCAAACCCTACCTACCTTCAAGGCTGCACCCTACGGATGAGCCCCTTCACTCATCTGATTTTGGGTTTTGTCCTTTTGAGGTGCCTTATATTGGTAGGTGGTGAGGAGAGGAAGTCCCTTGCTTCTACTCTGTGGTCATTTTAGCCCAAAAGTGTATAAACTCTTTTAAGAAAGAAACTATTTTATGTTTTTCCTTTGTATTTCTAATCACTAATACAGTGCCTGGTACATTGCTGGATTAAATAATTTTTTGGTAAAGAGTAATTGTTAGAAGTTCTAGAATTTTATAGCCAGTTTCACAAAAGTGGACTGTGTAGTCTCTTTTTACATTTTGAATGGTGTTCTGCCACCTCAGAACAGTTATGTAGCTCAGCATTGCCCACATTTCTAAGATGTGTTGTTCTGGTCATAATTTGGAAGATGTCAGGGAGGTAAATGATAAGCCCCTATCCCTTAAAAAACTAGATGATAATGAAGTGTCATGGGGGTCTGTCTAATTATTTCTCCACTTCCTAGTAAGTAGAAGGTAATGATGTATCTTTTGATAATTAGGAATATCATGAGATTCATAATAGATCAGAAATTCAGAATGCCTTGTGTTCACTCACTGTGTCCCCCCTCCTGTTCACTCTGCTCCTCCTCCCACCTGCTTTAGATACAATCAAAGTTGATTATCACAAAATGGGTGCTGCTTCCACTTTCCAAGCAATCAAAAGCTGTCAATCACTTTACCTTTCCCTGGGACTTTTTAAAGCCTCTGAACACACTTTTCCTTACATTAACCAATACAACATCTGAACAGATATCAATTCAGCTTTCTTCATGAGTGCAATACACTCAATAATAAGAGCCATTAGCAGATACTTGTGAAACATTCAGACTTTTGAAGACATGAAGGTGATGATTCGGAATTGCGGGTAAAGATAGAAACTCTTTGCCACCTGGACAGCCATCTGTGTAAGTTCTGTGAAAAAAAGATCAACAGTACTAGTGGATTCAAATAGTCCTGAATATTTGTCCATAATACAAAACGGCCATCAACTTTTTGTAGATAAGTGCATCTCTTTCTGATCCTGCTAGCTTCTATGTAAACATAACTAATGTCAACATTCATTGTATAGAATAAAGTCTCTCTGTGTCTCTGCTTATACCCCTCAATATCTCTGTGTTTCTTAGTCTTTCTGTTTCTGCCTTTCTCTCCCTCTTCCCTTTCTTCATTCCTTTTTTTCTTCCTCCCTTTCTTTCTCTTTTCATGCCCCTTCAGTCTCCTCTACTATACATAGAATTTTTGCTTTGCACATTAAAGGTAAATGGACAGTTTATTTTGGTGATGTTAATGAGGTGATGTACCAATCTATGTACTTACAAAGAAAAATATTATATCAAATATATGAAGTAGAGTGGTTTTGTGAGAAGTTGCCTGTTTTTTGTGATTACAAAAAGAGTAAAAAGTCATCATTGCCATTTCTGTTTAATAGACCACAATGATGATGACAAGGGTAAACCCTTTTTAAAATACAAAAATATACCATTAAGCCAAAGTGTGTTCTTTATGAAGATCCTATGATATCTAACATCATTACTAGACAAATCATTTAACCTCCTTTGTGCTTGAGCTCCAAATCTGCAAAATGAGGTGCATGAATAGAGAAGCCTCACAGGTCCCTTCTGGCATTAAGTTGTATGATTTTTGAACTCTAGTGATTAAATGAGATAACATCTATTAATTGCTATATAGATCTTAAAAAGCTACCCGGTTGATAGATAACATTATATAAGAAGACAAAAGCTAAAATGCTGGCCTAGAGTCAGGAATATATGAGTTCAAAGTCTGCCTCAGACACTTAATAATTTTGTCACCCTGGACATGTCACTTCACCCTGATTATCTTAGTTTCCTCATCTATAAAATGAGCCACAGAAGGAAATGACAAACCATTTCAATATCTTTTCCAAGAAAACCCCAAATGGGATCATGAAGAGTTGGGCATGAGTGAAAATGACTGAATAACAACATCATCATATAACTAATATTTATATAATGCTTGTTTTTTTCAAGTCTTGTTCTAAAATAAACAATTTACAAATATTACCTTATTTGATCCTCAGAACAATCTGGGAGACAGATGGTACTATTCTTCCCACTTTACAGATGAAAAAACAGAAAACTCATGTCTTGTCCAGGATTACACAACTATTAAGTGTATAAGCCTGGATTTTAATTCATCTTCATTACTCTAGCTCAAGCAATTTATTTGCTGTATCACCGAGCTTGTCCCAATAGTTATTAATAGTAAGGGAGAACAGAGGATCTCCAGAGCTAATCTATTCTAGTTCTAGATTACTTTAATTAATGGAACCATTTTTTTCCTTACATCAAGTTGAAATTTATTCCTTTCTGAAATTCTGAGCAAATCAGACCTCTCTTCAGTACTTTGTTCATTAAATAGAAGAATTCTTAATTCTTCATGAATTCTTAATGAAAGGTAAATAACTGTTTATTTTATTATTTCTTCAAATATTGGAGATGTTGAAATTTTCCAAACAAATTACTTAATAAAAAATAGAAACTGAATAGATAGAAAATGGTAAGCTTTCACTTATGTCCAATATAAAGACATGACTATTAAATCATAAATAGTTAACATGAGGTAAAAAATTAAGATAAATGCTGTGAATTGGGGATATATGAAAAGTCAATCCAAATAACCCAAAAAGACTACTGAACTGATGGTTAGAGCAAGGATCTACCAATTGCAAAAGCAGCAAAAAGTGGAAAGCAGTCAATTTACCAGCAAGTCTGTTTGAAAATATGTGGCTTGCCAATCTTTTTCAACAAATTAACTAAATGTTTCTATTTTGTATACTTTGAAGCCATATTAATACTAAGTGATTGGATCTAGTCTGCCAACAGATGCTCTGTTGCCCAAGGGAGTTTAAAACACAATCTTACTTTGTAAAGTCTATGTTCTGAAATGAATAGTTTTGAATTTTAAGTATTTTTTAACCAGTAAAGTCTAGAAAAAGGTTACTGGCTTTGATTGTCTCTAAATGATTATTAATGTATTTCTCTAGTAAGGACTCAATGCATGAAGTATTTCATTTAACAAATAATTGTTTTTAATAATCCTTTGTTTTTCACATCATCACAGTTTCCCCGAATATTCCTCTCTATTTTCTTCCTCCTTTTACTCCCTGTCATTGTATACCACAAATAATATTTTCAAAGATGAGAGAGAGAGAGGAAGAGAGAGAGAGAGAGAGAAGAATCAGCATAAGTACATTGAAAAAATTTGAAAATAAGTACATTTTTCAGTACTTGTGGAACTTCCCCTTTTACAAAAGAGAGGTTGGGAATGTCTTCCATATTTCATTTTTTGATCCATTTCATTGTTTATTTTGTTGCAACATTCACTTATGATTTTGATTATAGATGGGAGTGTGTAAATGTTTATGATTATACTTTCCATTTGTATGCATATGTACATTCTAATTCTTTCTATTTTCTTTTTTAGTATCATTGTGTATATTTTTCTTAACTCAATTTACTTTACAACAGTTCACATCAGTCTTTATATGCTCTCTC
The DNA here is from genome assembly GCF_016433145.1 of Gracilinanus agilis. NCBI lineage: Eukaryota > Metazoa > Chordata > Mammalia > Didelphimorphia > Didelphidae > Gracilinanus > Gracilinanus agilis. Next base: position 246,137,015 of record NC_058134.1, read on the forward strand.
TATCACATTCAAGTCTAATAATAATATTCTATTGTAATCACTGATTACAATTTGTTTAGCCTCATTTTGTGGCATATACTTTCCCCCTAATTCTTTGTTATCATAAAAAAAGGTCCTGATATAAATATTTGATTTTAGTATACATTAGTCTTTATCCTTATTGATTACCTTCTTCAGACTAAATCTAGGAATTGAATCTCTGGGTAAATTGATATGGATATGTTAGTCACTTTCTTTGTATAATTCCAAATTGCTTTCCAAAATTGTTGTACCAATTTATAGATCTACAAACTATGTACCAGTGTTGTAATATTTCTACAATGTTACTAACACTGATTGTTATTTTCTTTTATCATCTGCCAATTTGCCTAGTTTGAGGCAAAATATCATGCTTGTATTGATATTCATTTCTCTTATCATTAGCAATTTGGATCATTCTCTCCTTGTCTCTGTCTCCCATTGGTATCTTCTATTTTCCATAGTAAATATCTCCATTTTTTTCAGCTAATCATCATAGAATATTAATTCAACCTCCTCTTCTGTTCTTAAAATATTCCTTTTTTCACCTTCCAGAGCATCCCACTGTTCTTCCTAAGCTATGGCACCAAGAACAAAATAGAACATACAGAGTGTCATCTCTGCTTAGGGTTTCTTTGGTAGGGGTAGAGTATAGTGGGACTACTATCTCTTTATTCCAGAAAGCTGTATTTGCCTTATGCCATTCCAAGAACACATTTGTTCTTTTGTTTTCTTTTATTTTAGGATCCTATGTTATAATACTAATTCCTAATGAATTATATGACATTTACTAAAAGCTACAGATTTCTTCAAACTATTGACTAGCAACATTTCTTCCATTCTCTCCCTGAAAGTGATTCATTTATCCCCATCTAATTCTCTCTTATTAGATTTAGTCTCAAGCTTTGACCTCTCGAAGTTTTTTTAGATTCTACCTCTGTAACTCACTATATTAATCATCCTCCCAGTTTTGTCATCTATAATGTTTATGAAAATGAGATCTGGGTTTTTACCTTCATCATTGATAAAGATGTTAATTTGCACATGGACAATTATACACATACATATTCACATGTGTATATGTACATGTATGCACACATGCATGCCTTTACATGTGCATACACATGCACCATATACATGTTTTCTATGTGCATATATATATTTGCACAATATATTTCTATGTGAATAGGTATATTTGTGTATATAGCTATGCATATATGCATGTCTAAGACATTCTTTAATCCCATTTTTAATTATAATTATATAAATTCATCAGGAGTATTCTATAAAATATACACTACAAAACCGATGTTGATCTGTCTTGATAGAGTTTTTCCCTATAGTAATGAAATTATGACTCTAAGCCCATGCTATCCACTTCCTTTTTCCTCTTTCTCCTTCTAAAATATTTTTTAAAAAGCTTTCTTTATTGCTAGTGTACCAAAGGAGAGGCATTCCTATAGGAAATCTTTTTCACACATCATATACAAATAGTCTCTATGCTCATTATGTATGGAATGTATGCAGGTGTTTTTGAATTGTCCTGGCAATAATTACTGGAAGAAATTTCCTAAGCATCCTAAGTTCTTTTTAGAATTTTATAACTGCCTTGATTTGATCTGTTCTAAAAAAGACATAATGTAAGATGTTCCTTGATAGCAAGCTACTTTCTCAGATGTGTGGAGTACTAAAAGCCCTAATTTGTACTATAAAAATAAAGAAAAAATAGAAATGATGTACTTTCTCAGCCACAAACTTACTTGATATCTTCCATTTTATTCTTCTTTGTTCCTCTTTAAAAAACTACCAAAACTGATTTGCTTCTTTGTGTTGTTATTTTTTCCCAATGGAGCAATGCTTTGTTGTTTAAATAACAAAAGGAAACAATGCATTTGCAGTATGCTACCTCTAGATTTTTCCAATTCCAATTCCCAATTGCATTAATAAGCTGGTTACCCAGAGGATTATTGACTATTACATTCAGAAACTTAGAGGCAAACATTCATTAGCCCTTGATGTTCTGGGGACCCTGCAACTTATTCTTTCTCCTCTACATACAAGTTCTGGAGCATAAGATGTTCAGAACTTCACACTTTCAAATTTTTCCAGACTGTAACTTGATCCACCTTTGGATGCTTGGTTACTTAAGATTGGGAAATGTACATCATACGGCCACTTGCTTACAGCTTCATGACCAGAGGAGATAGTACCCATTTCACTTTTAGCACTTCAGAATATCAGTCCTAAGACTGATAGGAGTTGCCATAACAAAAGTATAGTTTCTCTTTTCTAGGGAGACTTTTAGTATATCCCCAGGATCTCATTCTGCTCTTGAAAGTCTGGGTAATCTCTTTATGAGTCAGCCTCTCTGATTTTAATGGTTACTTGGGAACTTCTCTCTTCCTACCTCCCAAGACTGACTTCCACTAAAGACTTGAATACTCAGATTCTGTTTTTGTAGTCCTCTACTACTGGACTCATCCATCATTTTTCTCAGTTCATTACTGGACTAAATGCTGCTTTAATATATAACCCAAGAGATTTGACTTGATCTTCTAAATCAATCACAGGGTATTTCCAATGTAAAATCATCAGTCTTTCTTCCAATGACTAAGGGTCCTGTGAATAATAATAATAATAACTTACTTATATATTGTGATAAGGTTGTAGAGAATTTCCCAAATACTTAATTTACTCTATTGATTGATAAATTGAGAAGATGGTGGAATTCTACATTTACAAGTTAATGTTTACTTTAGGCGTTTTTACAAGCTGGGAATACTTAGATTATTTGAAGTAATAGGAATCACACATAATAGGGCATACATAAAAATGAAACATATTCAAAAAGTATGTCACTTTTTCTTTCTTCTGGTATATGAGGATACTATTTATTTATATTTTGTTATTTAAAATCACTTGAGATACTTGGAACTACATTTCCCATGATCCCCAATGGGTTTCCTGTTTTGGATTACGTATTCAAGGTGAGGGACTATTTTAAATAGGGGGAAGTGACTTTGAACTGCCTCTTTTAGCTACCTGAGCGTGAAGGTACGAAAAGGTAAAATGGCTGAGGCGGGAGTTTGGATACTTACAGGCGCGTGGTCTAATGATTTTATCTCTATCAGCATGGCTTTTATTAAAATACTATTCTCCCTTCTAATCTCGGCCATCCTCATTTTTAATAACAACAATATAGAAGATTAATATTTATTGAAGATAGCTAAAGAGTATGAAGTTTAACTGTTCTAGTTCTGTTGACTTTTTTTAACTTTAAAAACAAACTATTTGTCATATGAGGTATTCCTTGGGAGGGGGAAAAGTAAGAGATATATGAAATAATTATGATGATATAAGAAACCTAAAGAATAAATGAAAATTTATTTTAAAATAAATTTTACTGATACCTTTACTGTACTAAGGAACAAAAAATGCAAAAAAAGATCTGAAGAATATTGATGTTGTATATAATATAAAACTACTTTAAAAGGTATATATAAAAGAACAAGAGAGAGAACTTCTTGAAGCACTAGATAGCATAAAGGATAGAACACTAGTTGAAGTCACAAAGACTTGAATTCGATTCTTTTTTCAAACTGTTTTTCTCGTAGTTTGATCCCAGGAAAGTCTTCTATGTCCTCATAAATAACACCTGCTTGACAGGGTTTTTCTTGGGATCAAGTAAGTTATTATACAAGAAGCATTTTGTAAATATTAAAACATTACATAGAGTCAAGATGGGTGTGATATTAGGAAGCAATATTACTTAGCTCCCTTCCTTCTGGTTTGGAAAATTCAAATGATTTACTCATCTTGAGTCCTGCAGTACCTTTCTTTGTGCAATTTTTTTAGAGATCACTAATTCAGGAATGAAAGTCACTAATTATTCCAATTCCTTAGGAGGTATTCCTTCAGATCCTCATTACTATGCTTGCTGACCTCACTCTACCTTTTGGTTTTATGTCCTTTTAAAATATTTTTATTCTTCCCTTCCTACTCTTAAAATCATTCTCTTTAGCAGAGAAAACAAAGTTAGACATGAGTAGTTCTGCGTTCTCTCTGTTGCATATCATCACCATTATTTCCACTCTGAGTCCCAGTACTATTCTTCTTTTAAATTTCCTTTTGTTAGCAATGTAGTTATACTACTGTATTTTGTTGGTATTTAGGGTATTTAGCATTTGCTGCCAGCTTCGGTTTACTCTGCCCTTTATTGCTTCTTTAAGAATCTATGGCTTTTATATATTCATCCTCTGTTATGTGCCTTTGAATCCATCTTCCATCTGAGTTAGCTTAATCAGATGCTTTCTCCCTCCTGATGCTTGGAGGAAATTGGTAGGAGGGTGTATGTTGAATGGAATAGGAAGTAGTTAATTAATTTTGTATGATGTTGCCTTTATCACAAAAAAAAAGAGCTGGGTGGGTTTACCAGATTTGACTCTCTATGTGGCTAAAAGGCAACCACTAAATCTATGGCAGGGAAAGAGAAGTAGAATGGTTTATTTGTGGTTCATCTCTTATTATATTTTTTTAGACTCTTCCCTTCCATCTTAGGATGTATACTAAATATTATTTCCAAGGGGGAAGAGTGGTAAAGGCTAGGCAATGGGGTTTAAGTGAATTGCCCAGGGTCACACATATAGGAAGTGTTTGAGGCTAGATTTTAACCCATCTCCCATCTCTAAGCCTGGCTATCTATCCATTGAGACAACTATGTGCCTCCTTCATCCTTTATTTTTGAAGAGGACCAATGACATCATAGTGTTGGAGTAAAATAATGAATGATGATGTAATTATCATATTCCCAAACTTTTCCCCTGAGAACTCTTTTCAATATATAAATGAAATTCCATGAACAGTGTAAGGGTGAAAAAGGGGTTTTATGGGTGCAATATGTTAAAGATGGTCTCCAGAGGATTGAACTATTATCAATCCTCAATTAAGAATAATCTCAAATCAAAATTGACTTTTTATGGAAGTTTATTTACATGAGAAGAGAGAGAGGAAATAAGGAAATAAGAATCTATCCCACTAATTAATCCAGGTAGATCTTAACCCTCAGCCGAGGATTAAAGGGCCTGAGGCCTGGAGGTGAATGGAGCAAACTTCATTCACAAAGTCTATAAAAGGAAGTTTCTTAATAGAAGTTCAGGAAGATTCAGTCTTTAAACTCACCATGTGGAACAGTCTTGGTCACGAACCAGCAAAAGTCAGTCAATTCTGATTTGTCTCACACTTATCACACGTGTATTAGGACCTCCCAAGACTGGAGGTGCTCTAACCTTTGGTGATTAAATCTAAAGATGGGCAGTGTAGACTTAATCTAATTATCACAACAGCTAATTTCTCTCTCTCTTTATATATAGTTATTGATTTATATATTTATATATTTATTTGTTTATTTATTTTTGCAGAAAGGAGAATCTAACTTAATTTCATAAGTTCAGGAGAAATTAAGTGCGGAAAGATTTTTTTTCTCTAAAATTCATTATGTACAAAATGGCCATGTTGAAACCTGTTGCCCACAAAATTATTTATGTTATTATGTGATTTGTGTTACAATCCTTCAGTTCCCTCAAGAAATTTTATTTCAAGGTAATTCATCAGAAGTTTAGAAAGATATCCTGTGATATTCAAAATTGGGAAATAGCAAAATAGGAATTAACTAGGTAACTAAAACTGGATGATATTTATCAAATTCCAAATATGAAAGCCAGTTTTTACATATGATTAAAACTGTGACTTTCAGTAGATAATTTTGGGGGTTTAGAGTCAGTGGACTTGGGCTCAAAACTAGTCTCTTCCACTAAATTACCTGTGTAATCTTAGGAAAGTCCTTTTATGTTCTAGAGGCCACAAATTCCTCATCTTAAAAACAAGGGCCTTGATCTTAATGTTTCCCAGTGTCCCTTCAACCTCTAAAATTCAGAGACATCATAACGAAACCAGTACTGACTTTCTATAATATATGCTTATCTATAATTTTAAAGTGTTATACATAGACATATTGGTTAGAGGCAATAGATGAATCAAACAATATGCATTTAATAAAGGCCTAAACCCTACCTTTTGGAAGTATGTATTCTAATTGGAGAGGGCAGCATGTTCAGTACTAACTATGCATTTTTGTACAAAATATATAGTAATGAGGGAATGGTACTTGGGGGAAATCAAGAAAACTCTTGAAGGTGGTGCCAAAATAAATTTGTGTGTAAACATATTTTTTGGTATAAGGAAAAATATTTTATTCTTCTTCTTCATTCTCTATTGGTTTCAATAATATGTGAGCTAATTAAAATCTCATTTTGAACTTGTATCTTTCACTTCTCTTTTCATTCCTATGATAAAATATTTCTTTTGAAAAGGACAATTAATGCTTAGAATCAAACTGTTGTGGAGTTTGAAATGAGAATCTTATCTTTAAAATACTAAGTTGAAAAAGCTCAGATATTGTTAATTCTGTGCAGCAGATGTACTTAATTGAAAATCATTAATTTTATTTTGTCATTAATGATATTAATGATAAAGACAGTGAATATTTAAATGCCATCCGAAGAATAATTTTTTAAATGAAGCACCCATATTTCAGGTGTTTGCAGCCTCCCTATTTTGGTGATAGACATGAGCTTTTAAGGTTCTGATTTCTGAGACCTTATGACATATTAGTCATTCAGCATTTCCTAGCAAAGGAAGAATTCTGCAGCACGTGACAAAGTTTGATTTGCTAACTCTATGGCTTGTTCTTACAGACAAGTGCATTCAAAACCAAATGGTATTATTTGATGCAACCACAAATTCAACTCTTTTTTGAGCATGAGTTAAATCCCTAATAAAAATGACTTTTGTGTGCAAAATCACCATCCGGTCCATGTTTTGATAGGATTATATATAGCTCCTAATAAAGCTGCTAACACCTATATCTGCAGAATATTACATACTCAAGAGAAAGAGATATACAAAGTGGAAATGTGCAACATATTTTACTTGATTGGCTATAAACTCTCTGATGCATTTCCAGGTGGTTAAAATAGGTTTTCTTGATATATTTCAGGAATAAATCCTTTATATCTGATTAAAATGCAGATGAGCGTCATAAACTATTGTAATTTGAAAGGGCTGATCTCCTGATGCAATCTGCTTCCATCTGCTTTCAGGTGTAAAGCTGGAGGGAGTTCGCTGGAATACAACTGAATTCAATTTAGGTTAGAATTCAGTGAATTAAACATGTCAGTATGAGCCCCAACATTTCTTTTTTTTTTTTCTTTCTCTCTCTCTTTCAGTATTGATGGCATTTTGATGTGTGCCAGGGAGTTTGGGGGCCATCTGCATGATCACATTACTGTTAATTATACCAAAGCATGAATTTATATTCTTCACAATGTTCACAACACACACATCCACAAAAGTGTATATATGAAGGATTTTAAAAATCTACAATGAATCAAATGCATTCTGAAAGTAAATGGATTATTCTCCATTCATTTTATTGGTGGCTCGATTTATCTCAGCAAATATGATATCAGTTGAAGCCACATATTCATTTCTTTATAATAACCCCAAACTGCCCCTACCTGCAAATTATAGTCCCTAATCTCTTGAATGAAGTTTTCCTATTAATTAAAACCTTAAGAAGGGTGTCTCTTCAGGATCATCTTTATTTTTTTGTTATTTTATTGACATTTTTTCCTTTTGCTATTGTTTTAATTTGTGACTAAACACTTCCCCTTCTCCTAAAAAGAAATCATACATTATACAAATGGATTTTTGAAAAAAGAGGAAAAATTAAATTTACAAAAAGGTAACAAATTGACCATCCATTACATTAACATCTTTTTAAAAATTAAATTTTGTTAATATGATGAAAACAAAAAAGACCATCTGGTATAACAGAAAGAATACTGATTTTGAACATGACAGCAAAGGAAAGTAATAAATGTTGGAGGGGATGTGGCAAAATTGGGACATTAAGGCATTGCTGGTGGAATTGTGAATTGATCCAACCATTTTGGATGGCAATTTGGAACTATACCCAAAGGGCTTTAAAATACTGCCTGCCCTTTGACCAATCACACCACTGCTAGGCTTATACCCCAAAGAGATAATAATGAAAAAGACTTGTACAAAAAATATTTATAGCTGTGCTCTTTATAGTGGCAAAAAACTGGAAAATGAGGGGATGCCCTTCAATTGAAGAATGACTAAACAAATTGTGATATCTGGTGCTGATGAAATACTATTGTGCTGAAAGGAATAAAGAACTGGAGGAATTCCATGTGAACTGGAAAGACATCCAGGAATTGATGCAGAGTGAAAGGAGCACTACCAGGAGAAACTGATACACAGAGACAGATACACTGTGGCACTATCAAATGTAATGGACTTCTCTCTACTAGCAGCAATACAATGATCCAGGATAATTCTGAAGGACTTATGAGAAAGAATGCTGCCCACATTCAGAGAAAGATCTGTGAGAGCAGAAACACAGAAGAAAAACAACTTGATCACATGGGTTGATGGGGACATGATTGGGGATGTAGACTCTAAGCAAATATCAATAATATGGAAATAGGTCTTGATCAATGACACATGTAAAAACCCAATGCAATTGCATGTTGACTTTGGGAGGGGAGTGGGAAGAGGATAGGGAAAGAACATGAATCATGTAACCATGGAAAAATTTTTTCTTAATTAATCAATAAAAAAATTAAATAGTAATGCAATAAAGAAAAAAAAGAATACTAATTTTGGAGACAGAGTCAGAGGACATGAATGCAGATCCCAACTCTGCTGATTACTAAATCTGTGACATTAGGAACATTACTTCATTTTTGTAGCCCTCAGTTTCTTCATCTGTACTTCACAGATGATAGTCAATGTATGTTTATTAAGGACATCCTTTGTGCAAGGCACTGTGCTAAGCACTAGGTACAAACAAAAAAACAAATGATAATTCATTCACTCAAGGAGTTCAGCATTTAATGGGAAAGACAAAAAGCAAAAGATAACTAAATACAAGCTAAATACAAGATAAGGAGGGAATAAGTTATAGAGAAAAGGCATTAGATCTAAAAGGAATTAAAAAAAGACTTCTTGTAGGAAAATAAGATGCTATTTAAAATGTTTGGTGTTTTTTTTTTTCAGATTAATTCATTTATTTTTTTACCAATTACTTATAATAACAAATTTCCACATAAGTTTTCTGAAATTATCTGATCCATATTGTCTCCCTCCCCTCTTCCCCCTCCCCCCATTCCCAGTTCTATTTATCTGGGATATACATGTATTATCACACAAGACATATTTCTATATTATTCATTTTTGTGAGTGAATAATCTAATAATGCCCAAATCCTAAAACATTCATGCAAATAAAGAAGTAAAAAATCATATCCTTTCTCCTGCATTCAAACCCTAACAGTTCTTTCTCTGGAGGTGGATAACATTCTTTTTCAAAAGACCCTCAGAATTTTTCAGGATCATTTCACTACTGATAGTAGCTAAGTCTATCACGTTTGATTATTCCACAATATTGCTGTACAATATTTTCCTGGTTCTGGTTATTTCACTCTGCATCATTTCACGTAGGTCTTCCCAGTTCTTTCTGAAGTTATCCTATTCATCTTTCCTTATTGAACAATAGTATTCCATGACCATTATACACTACAATTTGTTCAGTCAATTTTTAATTGATGGACATCCCTTCAGTTTCTGATTCTTTGCCACCACAAAGAGAACAACTGTAGATATTTTTGTACTTAAATGTCCTTTCCCATTTTTTTAATCTCTTTGGAATACATATCATATTAGTGGTATTACTGGATTGAAGGATATGCACAGTTTAAAGCTCTTTTGGCACAGTTCCAAATTGCCCTCCAGAATGGTTGGATCAGTTCACAACTCCATCAGTAATGCATTAGTGTCCCAACTTTGGCACATCCCCTTCAACATTTATTAGAAAAATGAGATTTTAATTGAATATTTAAGTCATTGAAGATAGTAGGTCGAGTTGAGGAGGGATACAATTCTAAGAATAGAGGACAACCAGAGAAAATTTCTGGTTCTGAAAGATGAAATGTCTTGTTCCTTCAATAGCAACCATGAGTACATTTGTTAGATGCAAGAATCCAGGAAAGGTAAGAGGTTGGTGGTTATGAAGGTCTTTGAATGCCACAGCATTTTAAAAATTTCTTCCTAGAGGCAAAAGGAAGCCACTGGAGTTTATTGGGTAGAAGCATAACATGCTTGGACCAGCACTTTAGGAAAAATCACTTTAGTGACTGAAGGAAGATTTAGTATAGTGGGGAAATACTTGAAGCAGGTAGACCCATTGATATCTATTACAGTAACCCATAAGTAGAATCATGTGGGTCTCTGCTAGAATGATGACATGATGAAGGTAATATTAAGAAAATTGGGAAAACAAACAAACTGGAGTAAATTTATATTCCATAAAGAAGCACGTGGGGCAAACAGGGAAGAATAACAATACAGTGGAAGGGTAAAGAGTTGGAGAGAGGAAATATTTAATACTTAAGTGCATTGAAATCAACTTAAAGAGGAAAGAACAATCAGATCCATTGGGGCAGAGAATTGATTCTCACCCTGTAGAGAAGTAGAAGAGTAACAAAAGGACTTGTGGGGAGGGAAGCAACCCTAGAAAGGGAGAGGGCAGGGGTGGGGGGTAGCTGGTAGCTTAAAAAGACCCTAAAGAAGAATAAGAGGGGAATAAGAAGGGAGAGGGGAGAAAGGGAAATATAATAAGGGAGGGGATTAGGGAAAGTGATTAAAAACAAAACACTGGTATAGAAGGAAATAGTGAAAGAAGAAAGGGCAGGACAAGGAGAAAGAATCAAAATGTCTGGGAATACACTATGGAAAATTATAACTCTGAATGTGAATGAGATGAATTCGGCCATAAAACAGAAGCAAATAGCAGAGTAGATTAGAAACCAAAATCCTACCATATGTTGTCTACAAGAAACACACATGAGATAGGCAGACATACATAGAATAAAAATGAAAGAATGGAGCAAAATCTATTGGGCTTCAACTGAGAAAAAGAAGGCAGGAGTTGCAATCATGATCTCTGATAGAGCCAAAGTAAAAATAGATCTGATTAAAAGAGATAGGGAAGGTAATTACATCCAAATAAAAGGCTGTATAAACAATGAAGAAATATCAGTACTCGACATGTATGCACCAAATGATATAGCATCCAAATTTCTAAAGGAGAATCTAGTGGAGCTCAAGGATGAAATAGATAGCAAAACTATACAAGTGGGCAACCTCAAATTTTCTCTATCAGATCTACATAAATCAAACCAAAAATAAATAAGAAAAAGATAAGAGAGGTGAATGAAATAATAGAAAAATTAGAGTTATTAGATATATGGAAAAAATAAATAGGGGCAAAAAGGAACACACCTTCTTTTCAGCAGCACATGGAACATTCACAAAGATAGACCATGTAATAAGGCATAGAAACATGGCAAAAAAATGGGAAAAAGCAGAAATAATAAATGCAACCTTATCAGATCATAATACAAAAAATAGTTGTTAGTAAGAATACATAGAGAGGCAAACCAAAAACTAATTGGAAATTAAATAATATGATTCTCCAAAATAAGTTGGTGAAAGAACGAATCACAAAAAACAATTAATAATTTCATTGAAACAATAACAATGATGAGATTTCTTACCAAAACCTATGTAATATTTTCAAAGCAGTTCTAAGAGGAAAATTTATACCACTGAGTGCATATATTAACAAATTATGGAGGGTAGAGATTAATGAATTGGGCATGCAACTTAAAAAAACTAGAAAATTAACAAATTAAAAATCCCCAGATGAAAACTAAATTAGAAATACTAAAAATAAAGGGAGAAATTAATAAAATTGAAAGTAAAAAATAAACTATTGAATTAATGAATAAGACTAGAAACCGGTATTTTGAAAAAACAATTAAAATAGACAAAGTACTGGTCAATCTAATAAAAAAAGGAAAGAAGAAATCCAAATTAACAGAATCAAAGATGAAAAGGGAGACCTTACCTCCAATGAAGAGGAAATTAAGACAATCATTAAAAACTATTTTGCCCAATTATATGGCAATAAATATCACAATCTAGGTGATATGGATGAATATTTAAAAACTAAAAATTGCCTAGATTAACAGCAGATGAGATAGAATACTTAAATAATCCCATATCAGAAAAAGAAATTGAACAAGGCATCAAAGAACTCCCTAAGAAAAAATCCCCAGGACCAGATGGATTCACAAATGAATTCTATCAGACATTAAAAGAACAATTAATTCCAATACTATACAAATTATATGACATAATAAGCAAAGAAGGAGTCCTACCAAATTCCTTTTATGACACAAATAGGGTACTGATTCCAAAGCCAGGCAGACCAAAAATAGAGAAAGTAAACTACAGACCAATCTCCCTAATGAACGTAGATGCAAAAATCTTAAATAGAATACTAGCAAAAAGATGCCACCAGTGATCAAGAGGGTTATCCATCATGATCAGGTGGCATTTATACCAGGAATGCAAGGAAGGTTCAACATTAGGAAAACCATCTGTATCAACAATCTAACAAACAAAAATTACATGATTATCTCAATAGTTGCTGAAAAAGCTTTTAGCAAAATACAACATCCATTCCTATTGAAAACACTGGAAAGTATAGGAATAGAAGGACCTTTCCCTAAAAATAATAAATAGTATATATCTAAAACCATCAACAAGCATCATATGCAATGGGGGTAAATTAGAAGCCTTCCCAATAAGATCAGGAGTGAAACAAGGATACCAATTATCACCTCTATTATTTAACATTGTACTAGAAACACTAGCAGTAGCAATTAGAGAAGAAAAAGAAATTGAAGGTATTAAAATAGGCAATGAGGAGACTAAGCTATCACTCTGCAGATGATATGATGTTCTACTTAAAAAATCCTAGAGAATCAACTAAAAAGCTAGTAGAAATAATCAGCAACTTTAGCAAAGTTGCAGGATACAAAATAAATGCATATAATTCATCAGCATTTCTATATATTTCAAACATATCACAGCAGGAAGAGTTAGAAAGAGAAAAACCATTTAAAGTCACCATATACAATATAAAATACTTAGGAATCTATCTACCAAAACAAACACAAAAGAGATATGAATACAATTAAAACTAGATCTAAACAATTGGAAAAACATTGGTTGCTTATGGGTGAGACAAGTTAACATAATAAAAATGACCATTTTACCCAAATTAATTTACTTATTTAGTGCCATACCTATCAAATTATCAAGAAACTTTTTTACTGAATTAGAAAAAACAACTATAACAAAGTTTATTTCGAAGAACAAAAGATCAAGAATATGAAGGGAAATAATGAAAAAAAAGTGAAGGAAGGTGGCCTAGCAGTACCAGATATTAAACTACACTATAAAGCAGCGGTCATGAAAACAATATGGTACTGGCTAAGAGACAGAAGGGAGGATCAGTGGAATAGACTTGGGGTAAGTGACATCAGCAAGACAGCGTATGATAAACCCAAAGAGCCCAACTTTTGGGACAAAAATTCACTATTTGACAAAAAGTGCTGGGAAAATTGGAAAGCAATCTGGGAGAGATTAGGTTTAGATCAACATCTCACACCCTACACCAAGATAAATTCAGAATGGGTGAATGACACGAATATAAAGAGGGAAACTATAAATATATTAAGTGAATACAGAATAGTATACTTGTCAGATCTTTGGGAAAGGAAAGATTTTAAAACCAAGCAAGAGTTAGAGAAAATTACAAAATGTAAATTAAATGATTTTGATTATACTAAATTAAAAAGCTTTTGTACAAACAAAAACAATACAACCAAGATCAGAAGGGAAATAAAAAATTGGGAAAAAATCTTTATAAGGAAAAACTCTGACAGGGGTCTAATTACTCAAATATACAAGGAGTTAAATCAATTGTATGAAAAATCAAGCCATTCCCCAATTGATAAATGGACAAGGGACATGAATAGGCAATTTTCAGATAAAGAAATCAAAAGTATCAATAAGGACATGAGAAAGTGTTCTAAATCTCTAATAATTAGAGAAATGCAAATCAAAACAACTCTGAGGTATCACCTCACACATAGCAGATTGGCTAAAATGATAGTAGGTGAGATTAATGAGTGGTGGGGTTGTGAACTGATCCAACCATTCTGGATGGCAATTTGGAGCTATGCCCAAAGAGTGATAAAAGATTGTCTACCCTTTGATCCATCCATACCATTGCTGGTTTTGTACCCAAAGAGATCATAGGTAAAAAGACCTGTAGAAAAATATTTATAGCCGTGCTATTTGTGGTGGCAAAAAACTGGAAAACAAGGGTATGCCTGTCAATTGGGAAATGGCTGAACAAATGTTGTTATATGCTGGTGATGGAATACTATTGTGTTCAAAGAAATAATGAACTGGAAGAATTTCATGTGAACTGGAACTACCTCCAAGTATTGATGGAGAGTGAAAGGAGCAGAACCAGGAGAACATTGTACACAGAGACCAATACACTGTGGTACAATAGAATGTTATGGACTTCTGTACTAGCAGCAATGCAATGACCCACGACAATTTTGAGGGATTTATGGAAAAGAACACTATTCACATTCAGAGGAAGAACTATAGGAATGGAAACATAGAAGAAAAACAACTGCTTGAACACATGAGTTGATACAGACATGATTAGGATGTAGACTCTTAATGACTACTCTAGAACAATTATCAGTAATATGGAAATAGGTCTTGATCAATGACACAGGAAGAAACCAATGGAAATGTGCATCAGCTACTAGGGTTGAGGGGTTAGGGGAAAGAGAGAGCATGAACATGTATCACAGAACCGTGGAAAATTTTTTTCTAAAAAAATTTAAAACAGCAAAAAATAATAATCCATCAATTAAAAATCTAGGCTGTGAGGCTTCCGGGTTAAGATGGCGGCAGAGTAAGAAGCAGCTCTTAACCTCTCCTGACCAAAACATACAAAACTCCTCAAGGGGACATAAAAACAAGTCCAGACGAACGGAGGAACCCCACAACAGGGCACAGCGTGGAAGGTACGTGGAATCGAGACATTTCCAGGCTATAAAGGGCTCTCACTCAATCGCGGGCTGAGCAACCGCCCCACCCCCACCACCTCCACACTCATCTATACCTCCGAACCCAGCTAAAAAGAAATAGGGCAAGTTTGGGGCACCCATCGAGTCATCAGCAGCTCCGGGACCTGTTCCTGAGAGCAGCTAGACTTAGGACCCCATTAAGTCAAAAAAAGCACCCGAAATCTGAGCGCGCGCCGGAGCAGGACGCTGGGCACAGAGAGTGCCGGCTGAGCAGAGGCGTGGGTGGAGGCAAACACAGCCAGGAACTAAAGCCTAAGTGGGGAACCAGTGCAGACGGGTATACGACTGTGGAAGCAGGGCCCTGAGACTTGTAAAGAAACCTCCAGCAGAGGATCAAGCAAGAAGGCCCACCAGGGGGCTTGACCTTGGAAAAAACCAGAACTCAGACCTCAGGAGCCAATAGATCGCGAACAGACACTGAGCGCGAGGATAAAACTGAGAAGCTGCTGGGCTAATGATGGCTACTCAGCATCAGGAAGTTCAGAAGAGAAAGAATAATAACAAAAAGAAGAAGTCTTTAACACTCGACAGCTTTTACACAGAGAAAATCCAGACAACCGAGCAAACAGAGGAGGAGAACAAACAAGCATCCGGACCCTCCTCAAATAAGGAAAACTCCTCACAAGCTATGGAAGAGTTCAAAACTGAGATTCTGAGGAAAATGGAAGAGATCTGGCAAGAAAATAACAGTTTAAAAGGTAGAATCTTGCAATTGGAAAGTGAGGCTCAGAAATCAAATGAACTGATAAGCAAATTGAACACCAGAAATGACAAGATTGAAAAGGAATACCAAAAGATTATAGCCGAAAACCAAAAAAAATCTTTATAACGAAAAACTCTGACAGGGGTCTAATCACTCAAATATACAAGGAGTTAAAGCAATTGTATAAAAAATCAAGCCATTCCCCAATTGATAAATGGGCAAGAGACATGAATAGGCAATTTTCAGGTAAAGAAATCAAAAGTATCAATAAGCACATGAGAAAGTGTTCCAAATCTCTAATAATCAGAGAAATGCAAATCAAAACAACTCTGAGGTATCACCTCACACCTAGCAGATTGGCTAAAATGAAAGAAGGGGAGAGTAATGAATGCTGGAGGGGATGTGGCAAAATTGGGGCATTAATGCATTGCTGGTGGAGCTGTGAACTGATCCAGCCATTCTGGCTGGCAATTTGGAATCATGCTCAAAGGGCTATAAAAGAATGCCTGCCCTTTGATCCAGCCTTACCATTGCTGGGTTTGTACCCCAAAGAGATCATAGATAAACAGACTTGTACGAAAATATTCATAGCTGCGCTTTTTGTGGTAGCAACAAACTGGAAAAGGAGGGGATGTCCTTCAATTGGGGAATGGCTGAACAAACTGTGGTATATGAGGGTGATGGAATACTATTGTGCTAAAAGGAATAACAAACTGGAGAAGTTCCAGGCGAACTGGAGAGACCTCCGGCAACTGATGCAGAGTGAAAGGAGCAGAGCCAGAAGAACTCTATACACAGAGACTGACATTCTGTGGTAAAATCGAATGTAATGGACCTCTAAACCAGCAGCAATGCAATGACCCAGGACAATTCTGAGGGATTTATGGTAAAGATGCTGCCCACATTCAGAGGAGGGACTGCAGGAGAGGAAACATATAGGAAAAACAACTGCTTGAACGCATGGGTTGGGGTGGACATGATTGGGGATGTGGACTCAAAACTACCACACCAATGCAACTACCAACGATTTGGAAATTGGTCTTGTTCAAGGACACATGACAAAACTAGTGGAAATGCGCATGGGTATTGGGGGCGCGGGGGGGGGGGTTGAAGGGGAAAGGAGGAGCATGAATCATGTAACCATGTTAAAAATGAATATTAATAAATGTAAAAAAAAATCTAGGCAGTGAGAAAACATTTATCTCAAGGATTATGGTAATAACCAACTGTTAAAAATCATGAATTTCCTCTCCAGAAAATAAAAGCTTACTTCTGATGAAGAAGAGAGCAAGGAAGACCAAAATTTCAGTCATTTTCTAGCAAAAAGACCAATAGATTTACAAACCAATCTTTTAGTGTACGTCAAGACTTAGAAGGATCAGTTATCTTATAGACACT
The DNA here is from genome assembly GCF_016433145.1 of Gracilinanus agilis. Classification (NCBI taxonomy): domain Eukaryota; kingdom Metazoa; phylum Chordata; class Mammalia; order Didelphimorphia; family Didelphidae; genus Gracilinanus; species Gracilinanus agilis. The sequence goes on from NC_058134.1 coordinate 246,154,306, forward strand.
ATTCCAATCCTTTGATTTAATGTCTTATGATAATCTTGGAGCATGCAACTTCCAAAGACAATCATTAAGTAGTCTGTAGCCAAATTAATATTTTCACTCACTTCCTTCAGTTCCAGATTCAATGTTCTTTCTACTATTCCATACTACCTCTTGATCTAATAATAGCATTTATGTAGTTTTGATATTTTAAGTGCTTTCCATATGTTTTCATATTTCATCCTCAGACAACCTTCTGTTATTAACCATACATATCTGAAGTGCCTGAAGGGCAGGCAATACTATACTTTCTACCACCCCTAGGTATCTCTGTTACATTTATGGAAGTTTAACATAACTTAGACTCTCTTCCAATGGAGTCAAGGACCTAAAGTCGTTATTACCCCTGTTGTATGAAATGTGTCCCCTGTACCCAGTTCTGTTGAAAACAAATATCCTCCTCATCCATTTCTCAGTGTTGGGCAAAATGAAAGGAGAGTGGAAGAAGGAAGCCCTTCCCTTCTCATTAGTTCAGTTTTTAGCACTGGTTTCTGGGTAGGCTGTGATCTTCAGTCTCTGGCTGAAGAAACACTAACCAGAAAAAAAAAAAAAGAAAGACTAGAAGAAAAAAAAAACAATAGTTTCTATTTCATCAGTTTTAAAGATGCCATTCTGGTTCCATTTTGCAGTCAATCAAAATAGTCTGTATGGTATGAGACCCATGTCAGGTGATCTTGGCTTGCTGCAAAGTCACCTCAGGGATTCTCCATGTTAAGTGTTCTAGGTATACTCAGACTATTCATGATTGTATTTCTTTTAAAAAATGAGAAAATTGAGTCTGAGAGGTTTAGATATTTACCTGGAGTCACACACCTTCCAAATGACTGAGTCAAGATTCAAATTCAAGTCTTCTTGACTTCAAATTTAGCCCTGCACTCTCATCAAGATGTCTTTAAGGGCGGCAGCTGGGTAGCTCAGTGGATTGAGAGTCAGGCCTAGAGACGGGAGGTCCTAGGTTCAAATCTGGCCTCAGACACTTCCCAGCTGTATGTCCCTGGGCAAGTCACTTGACCCCCATTGCCTACCCTTACCACTCTTCTGCCTTTGAGCCAATACACTGTATTGACTCCAAGATGGAAGGTAAGGGTTTAAAAAAAAAAGATGTCTTTATGAAAGCATAAAATACATATTTTAAATGTTATATAGAATAAGGGATTTCAGATAATCAAGAAGCCTTCTTTGATTATCTACTACTTGCATGGCAAATTCATTATGAGTATCTCTCACAATTATTTATATGTTTGACAATATAATAATTGTATTTATTATTTTTAAGTGTAATCATGGTTTTAAGGCTTGACAGGGGAAAATAAGAGAATAAATATTTATACAGTGTCTACTATGTGTCAGGATCTTTTAAATCTCATTTGTTCCTTCTCAACAACATGGTGCTAGTATTATCCCAATTTTACATTTAAGGAAAAATTGAGGTAAAGAGAGATTAAGTGACTTGTCATTGGATATATAGCTAACCATTATCTGAGACTGCATTTGAATTTGGATCTTTATGATTCCAGGTCTACCTCTTTTTTCTCAGAACCAGCAACTGCCTTTGGGAGTGACCTCAGAGACCATCTAGTCCAACTTCACAGGAGGAGCAATCTACAGAGACAGGGTTAAAATCTGAGATCTTTGACTCCAGAGGTTGGGCTCTTTCCATTGTACCAAGCTTCCAATGTTAAAGACAAAGTGTGGCTAAGCAGACAATCTCCAATTGGTACCTTTTAAATAAATTATTAGGCTTATTCCTAAATAAAGACATTGATTTAATGTTGAAAATTGGTGTGGGAATTGGCTGACACAGGCCAGGGATCCTGAGAAGTAACATTTAGCTACTCAAAGGCAGATGTTCCTAATGAAAAAAGAGGAGACAAAAATGAAGGGCCCTGCCTGAAAGGACTTTTGTCTTTAAAAACATGGTGCAGTCTCTAGCAGCTGTCTTTATTACTTTTGCTATTGAGGAAAGAGTCAGTGAATATTTCATTCACTCTCTCTCCAATGGATATTTTGATAGTCTGGCTGTCATTGTGCAGAGAATTCATTTCCTGAAAAAAAAACATTTTAAAAGTAAATCTAAGAGACTAAAATCTGCAGGGGTCTTTTTTTCTTTGTTCTCTGGAATAATCGATGCTATTTTACCCCCCTCACTGTGCAGTCCTGTGTTTTATGTACAGGCTGTGCTGTACAATTTCTGGAAAATTCTTAGAAAGAAAAGTTGATAATTATACTCCTCAAATTGTATATGCGGCGATATTTGACTTTCTGAATTTTTTTATCATACATATGATTTTGACATTTTCAAAAAGCTGATACTTTGGTAAAAAAATTACCTTTAACTGGCAATAGAATTATTGGAAATTATATTCATGTTGCTGTGAACTGAAAGTCAGCTGGTATTGTAAAATTAATACAGTGATGAATTAAACATGTGCATAGGGAATTCCAGGAAAGACAAGGGAGGAATCAAGAGTATAAAATGTTAAAATCAGTTCCTGATTCCTCCAACTGTTAGCACCCTTCCTCTCTAATTCCCTTTTATTCATTTAATTTGTATGCATTTGTTTTGAGACATCTGGATTGCACAGTGGATAGAGCACTGGATCTGGAGTCAGGAAGACCTGATTTTCAATTCATTCTCAAGCGCTTACTAGCTGTGGAACTGGGGTAGCCATTTAACCACTGCCTCAGTTTCCTCATCTATAGGTACTTCATAGGGTTGTTGTGAGGACAAAATGAGATACCTGTGAAGTGCTTTTCAAACCTTAAAGCATTATGAAAATGCTAGTCCTTATTAGTTACTTATTACTTCTCTACTTATACTTACACATGCATTCGTCTCCTCTCTCATCATAATGTAAGCTCCTACTAAATAAATTGCGTCATATTTTGTTTTTGGCATTTCTAAGAACTAGCTCACTACTTAACACATAGAAAGTGCTTAATAAGTTCATGTTGGTTGATTAAAAAGAATAAGTTCAAGATTAATGTGATTATAATGTAATAGTAATGACAGAAAATGTAATAGTAGTGATAGCAAAGTGTAGTTTAGACAGGGAAAGTTGTTCTAGATATCATCATATCCTACAAAAGATGTGTTCTAACTTATAGAAGTTTATGTTCTTGGATAGAAGTCATAAATAGACTGGATTTCAGTAAAACCACAGTTGATTCTGAGAGCTGAATATGATATGTGGGAAACAGATGAGGAAGTTTGTGCCCATGTAAAATTTCCTTTCAGGAAAGCAACTAGATCGAAAAAAGAAGTAAATATTTAATGGATGGAGAATTAACCAAAATTTCAAGATTTCTGGGTGTTTCGAGGATGTAACTGATAAATACTGGCACATAGATTCATCACAAAAATTTGTTTGGTTAAATGTACATCTGGAAAAGTTATCCTCTAATGAACTTGTCTCCTGGAGTTATTTCTAGCACAAGGGGAAAAAAAAAACAACAGGAAAACATATAGAAGAGAAATATTCTGAATGCTCAGCATTGGAGCACTAAGAGATTAACTCGCTCTGGGATAAGACCATACTCCTTGTTCTGAACCTTTGGTAAGTTGACACTTGCAGTGAAAATGGAAGAGAAAGAAAGAATCATGGTGTTGGGGAGAGGACAGTGGCAAAAATAGTACAGTGGACCAAATATACTTGGCGAAATCTACTATTATATAAATTACAGCAATATCAACCAATCAGGTAATGTTTAGGCATCTAGGTGATAAAATAGATAGATCCCTGCACCTAGAATCAGGAACACTTGTTCAAAACTAACATAAGCTACTTACTAGCTTTTTGATCCTAGGAACCTCATTTCACCTCTGTCTGCCTTGATTTCCTCAGTTATAAAATGATGATTTATAATAGTACATTTTCAGAGTTGTTGGGAGGAGTAAATGAGATAATATTTCTAAAGCACTATGCAAACTAATGCTATTTAGTATTATAATTATTTTAATAATAGTAGTAGTAGCTGTAGTAATAATAGTAATCGTAGATGAGTGCTATTATCGTGTATTTAAAATCAACTCTAGCAATAATGCTTGCAAAGATTTTAATAAAGCTTAAGTAGAAGAAATCAAATTTGCCCAGCATCTTCCTTGCTGGAGATATATAATAGAACTAAGTCACTTAGCATCACTTTCTAGGATACTCTATTGGAGTAACATTGGTCACAGCAAAATCTTGTTTGGATATCAGTAATTGAGGAAAATGACTTTTTCCTCACCTCAGCTCTCAGCCTTGGGTCCAGAATTGGCTGACCAGATTTAATTTTTTCTCCTGTAACCTTATGTGTGGTCCACAGGGCACACACTTGAAGGGACGGACACATCCATTCAGGATAAGACCTGAAAAACTAGACAAGTTTACAAGAGCTCCTCCTGACCCTGATTTTGCCCCACTACATCAGGGAGTTGATTTTAGTAGTAATTCCCTTGGGAAAAGCATTTCCTGGCATTATTAGAAATATCTTCTGGTGCTGGCTCTGGGGAGGGGGGAAACTTAATTTGTGGACTGATATATGTGGATAGATAGATTTATATAGACAGATAGTGAGATATCCTCTGTAACCCTATTTACTTTATGATTTCCAAAGAGGTCCACGGCACCTAAAAATAAATTTAAGAAGCCTTGACCTAGACCAAGGTTATGTGCCAATACTAGATGATGGACTGGCTATTGTTACAGCCTTACTACCTTCTCCTAGTCTTCAAGGAACCAAACATTACTTGAAATTTAAATTCCAGGAGAAATGTAGAATAGATAGCTATCAAGATCAAACAATAGATACTAAATGATTTATCCAGCATTCATTCCATGACAATTTACTGAAGAGTCTGCTATCTGTCAGCTCCTCAAATAAGCCTTTTAGATTAGAAGATAAGATTTAGAGTTGGAAAGGGTGTTTAAAGTCTGTTGAGTCCAATCACTGCACATAATAGATGAAGGAAATAAAGATTAAATGGTTATGTGTAGGGTCACATAACTTGTAAGTCTCTAAGGAAGGTTTTGAACCTTGATATTACTGATCAATCCCAGAGCTGGTTGTTAAACATTTACATCATACCACATACCACATTGATGGTATAACTAGACCCATCTTATAGATGAAGGAATTGAGAAGCATAGAGGTTAACTGACTTCCCTTTTTTAATATGAGTAATTAGTAACCAAGGCAGGATCCAAAAATATGTCTTTCCTGTCTCCAAATCCAGTTCTTCTGTCCTCGTTCATGCTCTTCATTAACATGTTTTCTAAGTCTAATATCATGCTTTGTGGGATACCATATCACATTATTGACTTAATTTGAGCTTGTAGTAGTAAACACATAACTCATATTTTTATATAAATTACCATCTGGCAACATTTTTTATATCATGTGTTTGTCTGAATAACTTAAATGAAGATATTTACATTTATCCCTATTATTTTTTTGTCTCCTAAGAACTGGACTATTGTATGATTCTTTTCTTTTTGGATCTGCCATCTACTATATTAACTATACTTCACAAGTTGTCATCATAAATTTGTATAAAATTGGAATTATTCAATATTAGAAACAAATTCATTCTAAATGTAAAGAATTTTTAGATAGAAAGAGATCAAACTCTCAAATTTTCTAGGCTGATCTCATTATTTTACTATTTAGAACAAACTGAGGATTAAAAAAAATAATGAAATCACCTCCTTCTCTTGATTCAATTAAAAAAACAAGCCAACCTCAAACTTTCAAATGAAATAAAAATATTCAGTTAAAGAACAGTTATTCTGTCAGGCTTAGAAATGGATATAACAACAGTAGTAATATCCCCTGCCATTCTTTTCTTCACCTCTCTATATTGATTAGAAATAAATGAAAGGTGTATCAGGTTCCTCAACATGACTCTTGGTAAAAAAAGAAAATAATCCCCCAAGGATAAGATAAGACTTAAAGAAGAGAAATAACTTAATAGGATTTATACCTATACTTTCCATGTGAATGGCACTTAAAATCTATTTAAAATTAAAATAGAAATATAAGTATCTAATCCATATTTCATCCTTTTGACCTTAAACTTGGAAGACATCAGTTTAACAACGGGAGACTATTCTGAGTTTTAATATCCATGAAAAATTGTAAGCTTATATAATCAAGCTTCCATTATCCAGGCAAATGGAGTATTAAAATGGATGGATTAAAAATGTAGACATATATGTGGACATATGTCTGTGCACTCTCTCCACTGCTACCTACACACATACACACACACACACAGAAGAAGATGCACACTCACTTGCATACATGTGCACATAGTGCGTCTTGGAACTGCATATATTTAGGAGAAGAGAAAGGAATCATCTTTGGATTTACCCACAGGTTTCAGACAGCAAATTCAGCTGCTTAAGGGCAGTTTCATTTGTTTCTTCCAAGGTCAAAATCCATGCATGTGAGAGAAGTAGTATGAAATAATCTCAAGTTGGACTCCACATGTATAGCTAAATTCATAATATTTGTATTTATTCTTTAAAAATCAAAAGGCTTTTGGTGGGGGGAAGGTGAAGAAAGGGTACAAATGAATCTTAACTTTATATAACACCAACTTGAACATGTGGCACTACCCCTAGTTCTCTTGTTTCTATCTTTTTTTTGTTTTGTAACCCAATGCCAAACATAGTATTTGGCATATAGTAGGTGTTTGCATTAAGATTGAACTTTTTTCCTGTAGTAAGAAATTTTTGGGAGTTGAAAGAGTAAAATAAAGATACAATTACTTTAATGTAAATTTGAGGATTCCGTATGTTAAGCTCATACAAGAGATATACTTCAATCATTCTTCCTCTTTTATTCACTGAAAGTAAAGCACAGAAATTTAGGAAAGAAATACCCTCTCCTTTGTCTTTAGTATTATTCCTCATCCAAAATGTAGTTAAAAACAAATGAAGACAGAATGACTACAACCTAGCTGTTAAATAATAAGAATGAGTTTCAAAGTTATATTTGTCACCATGTTCTAAAAGGTTAGTTTAGACCAGGGGTCGGCAACCTTTTTGGCCGTGAAAGCCATAAACGCCACATTTTAAAAAATGTAATTTTGTGAGAGCCGTACAGTGCTCACAGTGCCGCTCCTATAACAGCGCATGAAAAAAAATTGATTTTATGGATCCTGTAGAAAGAGCCATATCTGGCCCTCAAAAAAACCAGATATGTCTCGAGAGCCATACGTTGCTGACCCCTGGTTTAGACAATGAGATTCCTTAGTAAAACTTTATTATTCAAAGCCTCATTGCCATGTGATGAGAAACAGTTCATGAGTTCCCAGCAACTATTCCAACAGATGCTATACTGATAGATCCTAATGAAGCAGAGAAAAAGATTCAAGTATAGTCTGAAAAATTACCTGCATCTAGTCTGACCTAGAACAAGGGCTCCTCATCACGAGTTTTACCATCCATGATAAATTCCTTGGTCATAAATAATTGTAAAATAAATACAAAAGGTCCTCCTGTCCAGTGGTAGAGATGGTCCCCTTTCACTTTTTTGGTGGCTATAGCAAAAGTATCAGACATCCTGATAATAAATGCTAAGGACTTAGTTTGGGGACTCTTGGTAATCATTCGTTTTATTCTTGATACCCAATCTGGCTATCTTTCATCTCCCCTTCTCACTTCTGCTTCATAGATTTCTTCTTTCATGACATAATTCAAGTGCAAATAGGAATTAGCAAAGTACTAGGATTTTTTAAATTCCTATTTGCAAAGACCTTACATTACAGAAGGGGTGACAACAATGGTGAATGTAAGTATATAGAGAGTCAGTACAAAGACAATGAATACAGGACAGTTTGAGAGGAAAAGTACTAGAAGCTAAGGGTTTCAAAAAAAGGATTCATTTAGAAGGCAGCACTTGAATTATGTCATGAAAGAAGAAATCTATGAAGCAGAAGTGAGAAGGGGAGATGAAAGATAGCCAGTGCAAAGTCACAAAAGTGAGAAATGGAGTGGCATTTATGAGAAATGGATCTCTGATTTTGGGTATCAACAATAAAACGAATGATTACCTACAATCCACAGATGCTTGCTGATTGATCAGTGTTGAAATTTTTGCCAAAATCATCATCAGAAACAATAGGGAAATAATATCTAAATGGAGTTTTGCATCAAATATTTTCCTTGCAAAAGCAGATAAGGGCTTTCATTTATCATGCAATCAAAAGCAAAAAAGAAATATCAATTTTGGTACAGGACTTGAAGTATTCATTATAAACATAAGGAAAAATCTAAGTGTCCTATAAGCCAAAATGGGATGTCCCTGAAGTTTTAGTGAAATTTTAAGTGATTAAAGGTTGACATTGTAGTCAAAATTAAATTCATGTGAAGTAAATACAAATTTAACTTCAACATATTAAAATTGCACTAAAATTTTAGGGACACCTTACATATATTTCATTAAAAAAATAGAGAATTTCTATGAAGATCTCAATAAAAACCTTTCAACCCACACAAAATATACATGTCTCCTCAATGCTTTTTTTCCCTCAATGCTTTTAATGTGAATTAAACTCAAGGAAAGGATTTGAAAAATATATGAAGATGTGGATGATAATTTAAAAATTAAAGAGTCCAAATTAATCTAGATTATCAATTAGCTTTGCCTTTACAGCAAAGACATTTTCTTCAGAGATCCAATCAGAATGTACTACATACAGATGATATGGAACAACCTTACACAAAATTAAATTAATCACATAAGTAAGCAATAATCATTTATTATGTTGGAACAATATTATGATCAGCTAAAGATGTGGAGTAAGACAACTTACTAGCTAGATCCAACATCAAAAGCACCTCAAAAATAGCAGGCAGGATGAATAAAAATGAAAAAGAATGGAACAATGAAAATTAGTTCCCACCTGATTTATTTAAATAAATCCAACCATTTCAAAATAGGAAAATGATAAAGGTAAAGATATTTCCTCTGACAACAACATTTCTGAAGGAAGATAGGCTAAAATAAAATGATCACTTCTATAAGGGCTGATAAAAGAATCCTGAAACTAACTCAGTCAGTAAACACTGGATCTCATGAAAAAAGGCAATTAAGGGAAGCTAAAGGCAACACGGGCTCAAAACCTAAATCTGTTTGTAAGACTTTATGAAAAAGGATGCTGGGAGATGACAATCAGTATCACTTCACAAAGTAGTAAAAAGCAATTGGGCAAAAAAATCCCATGTTAAAAATGGTGTTGGTAGCAGAGATGTATAGTTTCTACACTCGAGGGAACTCTTTAAAAGTTGGTTTTCTATCAACAGTGAGCTATTTATATCATGCCATGGCTCTCTTTCTTGAATGAGCAGAAGGAATGAGTTGTGGCCAATGGCCTCTTGTTGATGAATGTAATGTGGTCTGGCAAGATGATTTAGGGAAGTATTCCTTAGAAGATGGTCTATTTAGCCTTTGTAGGAAAGGTTTTGAAAGGGGAGAAGGAAGTTCAGTTCTGGCGGCAACAGAAGGGCTATAACTGCTATAACCAGTTACTTGACTTAAATCAAGCTTTCTCTGAGTTTCTGGCTCTTTTCAAGTCCAATCTTTGTGTTGAATCAGATGCTTTTATCAGCTCACTCCTTAATCTTTCCTCCCTCTCTTTCATCAAGAAATATCGAGTGACTGCACCTGGCTTTGTATTGCTAAACCCAAACGTCTCACTCTGAGGAAATTGTTTTGTTTTAATATCTGGACTGCTTTAATTTATTTGTTATTTCTGTTTTATTTTGTTTCATTTTTAAGTGCATGACTTAGCACTCCCTATAGGAATATTGTTACTAAAAAAGTAGATTAGAGTCAATTTTGCCATTAAGACAATATTCCCCTAAAAGTATGTGTGATTTTGATTTAGTTTTTCATGCTGTCTTCATTATATTTGCAATAATAGATAATTCTTGCCCGTAAGGGCAAAACAAGAAAATGGGTAAAAACTGTAAAAGGGACAAATTAAAGTTTGATGAAAAGAATCAAAGGAACAGCTTTCTAAGGACTATAACTATCCAAAAATGTAATAGAATACCTCAGAAGGTTTATAAGATTAGAGATAGAGAGAGCTGAAATTGTCTTAAGAACTTTTCAAGTCTGACCACTTTATTTTTACAGATTAGAAAAATTATGGCCCAGAGAGGGCACATGAATATTAAATGGAAGAGCCAGGTCTCAAACTTGAGTCATTGGGCTGAAAAGCCAGCACTCTTTTCATGGCATCATATTTGTCATTAATCAAAGGTTAGATGACTACCTATGGGAAGGACATGTTGTAAGGGGAAATTGTTTTCAGGTATGCATTGAACAACATGACCCTCTGAGATTCCTTTCAATTCTGAGACTAAGTTATTCTGTAAACTAAAGAACTGCATTGTGGTTGGGAATTGGTGATGGAGAGTGGGATAACATGTAGTCAAATGTGTCTTCTTAATTCCGTGCCTTTGTCTTCACTGTCAGTGAAGATGGATTCATATTTATTATGAATATCTATCTTTTTGCTACAGACTTTACAAAATTAAAGTTTTTAATATAAGAATATACCAAAACATAGCATGGAAAAATGTTTCCTAATATTTTGGTTTTGAAAGGAATAACTTATCACACAATTTATCATGTAGAATATGTTTTGAGAAATTATTGTCAATGCTTATAATTTAGTCCTGCTCAAATCAAATTTTGTTTGTTAGAAACTTTATCAAATATTCTTCCATAGAAATTCTAAACTAGAGTCAAGTTGCTGATATTTGTCCAATGATTTCCCTGGTTTCAAACTAAGAAAATGGAAGGAAGCTAGCTGACTTTTTAAAGTTATCTCTATAATTTAGGGTCATTGATTTAAAGCTTGAAGGGCCATAGACTTCATCTAGTCTAACCTGTGATTTTTTTAAAACATTTACCTTTTGTCTTATAATTGATACTAATTATCAGTTAAAAGGCAGAAAAGCAGTAAGGGCTAGACAAATGGGGTTAAATGATTTACCCAGGGACACACAGCTAGGAAGTGTTTGAGGGCAGATTTGAACCCATGACCTCCCATCTGTAGGCATGACTCCCTATTCCCTGAGCCACCTAGCTGCCCCTAAACCTTGCATTTTAAGGGAATGGGAGATTCAGAGACATTAATAATTATAACTCACTTTTCCATAATACTTTAAAGCTTACAAATTTTAAAAGACTTATAAGCTGGGTTTTGTGAGTGTAGTTAGTTCTCTTTTATAGATGATGAAACTGAGTTTTGGAGTGGTGAAGTGACTAGCCTGATCTGACAATGCCAGTAAGTGTCAAGAGCTAGGAATAACTCAATTAATCAGCATTTATTGTTCATGTGCCAAACATGGCCTTCAGTACTGGTGACATCAAAACAAATAAAGCAGTCCCTGTCTTCAAAGAAATTACAATATATCAGTGGAAACCAGATTTGAACATATACATATATATGCAAATAAATATGTCATTTTGGTTAGGTTTTAATGCTTATGGGGAATCAAATCCAGGTTTCTTCTCATTTAGGTTTTAATGCTTATGGGGAATCATATCTAGGTTTCTTCTGATTCCAGAGCTAATAGTTTTTATCCTATACTGTTCTCTCTTTTAGTCAAGAGCTTACTCAGTTGTCTGTGCAACTCTTTTGGGGGAAGGAGAACTTTATATAAAAATATTATTTTAATATATTTTATAATTTCAATTCAACTTCCTTTGTGGGGAGGGAACTTTAAATAAAAATATTATTTTAATACATTTTATTTTGATTAGAGGTTAGAAAATTGCACTGAATTCAAATATATACAGCTTGAACAATTCACACATCCTTGCTGGCCCTGTGTGCATTCCCATAAAGAAATTGTCCAAGGGCAGTTATAGAATATTGAATCACACTTTCATTATGCCAGCAACAATTAGAATTAATAGAATTTTCTGAACTGAATAAAGGTTATGCCAAGGTTTTGCTGAGTGGACGGCATCTTTACTGCCCCAGATTAGATATAAAAATGATCTTAAGTAGTTTTGCTGATAATTACTTGCTCCTCCATAAGTTTTCAATTGACATTTGTGATACTTACCTAGATAATTTGAGGACAGTTAAAAACGGCAAGTGATTATTATTTGGTCCCCTTTATAAGTAGGGAGGGGAAAATAAGTTTATATCCAATGTTAAACTGTGATGTGCACAGCACAATTACATATTATTTTATCAAACCCATTAAAATCAAGAAAAATGCCTTTGTCCATCTATCTAACAATAGTTGCTTAGCAACTTCAGGAAATCAGCAGCTTATTTGACAATGCCTTTAATTTGTATCTCTCTTTCATGTGTGTTCATTTTCTTTACCTGCCTAATTTCAGTTTGATGTTGTCATTAAGCACTGATACTTCTAGCTATTGGCAGTCTCAGTAGGCAAAGAAGACCATTATAGAGTCTAATGTACAATCCTTCATCATCTTTAAAATTACGCAAATTAAACACACCTTTATAGCTGAAATACTAAATCTGAATATCAAAATTTGCACTGTAGATTGTTAGAAGCCCTAAGAGTTGGGCTCTAATGGAGAAAAACCAATAGTAGGCACAAATAAAATCACGTTCATGAAAGCACAAATGAGAATGCCTACCCATAAGGCAACTTCTATGGATTCAATGATTTAGGAAAGTTCTCCTTATTTGAGGTAGAATTGACCAGTCAAGGTAAGGATTAATTTCTTAACACACACTAAATATTTCCCATTTTAAGATGAGGTAGATTAATATGCAGCATAAAAGTGTATGCCTATGCTAGGTCATCCTATTTAATAGAAGTGTTTTCTTCTATTTAATGTTATATTAGAGGCTAAATATTTTGGGTTCACATTGGAATTGTTTTATTTTTGTACTTTAACTCTCTGTGAATACTTAAACTGTTGTGAATAACAAAGAAAATTTCAGTATAATTGTTTACATGAAAATATCATTATAATTTCATATCAACAGTTGAAATATAACTGATTTTATTTTCCTTTTCTTGAATTGTGATTTTGATGTAATTTGTAAAATGATTATTTTAATTTCAAGTTTGAATTATTATATTTGACATTTAAAACAAAGTCATTGTGAAATTCAAATCTAGTATCAACATTCTATTTCGTACTTAGTCATACAAATAATACAGATAATATTTTAAAAATTCATTTTTAATTTTAGTGTGAGAAACAAACAAATATTATCTTTAAACTTATTCTAGGAAAACAAATATCATCATTAGGGTCTTCTGTGGAGCATAATTTTCAATTGAAACATTTTAAAGCAGAGTTCCAATTCCATTATAGTATGGTAATTTTTTTCTTAATATAATTTGTTGCAAAAAGAACAACAATTTTAGCTTATTTTTTAATGTTTTTTTAATAAAGATCGATAGATTTTTTGAAAGATTCCAACATTCCATGTAAGAAATGACAATGACACCTTTAATTGAAAATGAAACTATGAATATTTGTGGCACATTAGAACTCTGTAAACCATCACACTGATAATCATTTTCTTGAAATAACTGACAGTTTGTGTCGTAATTGTTGTGTACTTTATATGAAATTGAAATGAGTTATCAAATGGAGTATAATATTAATGTAAACTTGCTCATTTCAGCTTGGAACATAATTTAGAGTTTTAAGTCAGGAAATAGATGATATTAACTAATTATGCTAAATCTTCATTGATAAACTATTATGCCTCACACAGATTCATAAATTTTATAATAAATGTTTCATTTAAATTGTTTACATTGACAAAAATTTTTCTTTCTCTTTCCTTTTCCTAATCCCACCCACATTCTAAGGATGGTCTTTCTGGAATGCAAAATGCTTAGCTTCAGATCTGAGTTTAAAAGTGAGCTTACTTGCTAGGCGTGTGACCCTAAGCAAGTCACTTGACCTCTGCTTCAGTGTCCTCTTTTGTAAAATGGAAAAAAAGAACAAGCACTTAATTGTCATGGTTGTTGTGGGGATAAAATGAGATAATATTTTTAAACCTAAAACACTAAATAATTGCTAACTATTGTTTTTATTACTATATTTTCTCTGACTATTATGCAGTTAATAACTAAGTTTAGAATACTTTGCTTTCCTTATTTCAATTGAAATTAATCTTTGCTTATCCTAACAATGGGATTCTAATATCAGAACAACTTTTCAGCCCTCTACTTAATTATACCATTTCTTAAGTACCTTAAGGCTTCCAGCCACTGCTGAATGTAATCTATTACTGCCTATTTTTCATCTGAAGTTTCTCTGTAATGGAATTTGACATAAGGAATTAAGCATATGCTGTTAAAATGATTATCGATAAAGGGCAATTTAATTATCCTATTGCGTTTTATGTTGTATATTTAAGGATATTGGATCAGCTGGGTTTGTGTTCAACCATCTGCCCTCAAGATTCCATAATTCCCTTTAAAAGCCCCACCTTGAAATATTCTGATGCATCTAATTATCATCTTGTTCTGTTTAAGAAATGATGGTGTTGTTAAATTTGCATAAATTAGTTTATAGGAGACGGAACAAAATAAGGATTTATTAAGCACCTAATATGTGTGAATCACTGTGCTGAGTGCCTTGTGAATATGATCTCATTTGATCCTCACAATAACTTTCAGATGTACGTGCTATGATCCCTATTCTATAGTTGAAGAAACTCACACATAAAACTTGTGACTTACCAGAGTCACACAGATAGTAAGTCTGAGGCAGGATTTGAATTCAGGACTTCTTGGCTTCAGAGTTAACCCTCTATCCACTTTGCTACCTAGCCTCTAATGATTCAGTAGGTGCTTTGCTTTGGGAACTTTAGAAAGCAATCAGATACCAAGTCTTTTCTAGAACCATAATATTTCTTGGATCAGTCTCCTACTCTCCATTAACGAGGTTACTACCCAAATTCAAGTTCTCATCAACTTTTGCTTGTATTATTGCAATATAGCCTTGTAAGGAAACCCCAATGTACAGTCCCTATTATTCTTCACATCTTCAGCCACATTGTGCTAAAGTCATCTCCCTAACCATATCACTCCCCTGTTTGAGAATCTCTGGTACCATTGTTCATCTTTGCCGTTCCTGTGATGTCAGAGTTGGGAAATTATATCTGCATGATGGCAAACCCATTTCTTTCCTGTAAAATCCATGATCTGAATTGTTTCCAGTAAACCACATTTCCTGTAGAAATGATAAAAGACTCAAACATCATATTCATCAACTAAGGGGAATAAAGAAAGCTTCATCTAATCTATATAAACCAGATCTAAGGACAACCTTTCACAGATCCATTTTTGCAATTTGGCCAACATATGCGGAGTAAAGACCATTGTAATGAGAGCCAGTGCTATCCTTTTTCCTGGACTACTTACTCTTCATTTGCTCTTGAACTTCCTTGCTCCTAAACTTGAAGACTAATTAGGCTTTAATGATAAAAAAATAGCAAAAATGTGATGTAGACACTTAAAAATATATAAAACTGAAAAACTTTCACAAAGGCAAAATAAATGCATTTGGAATTAGAAGGAAGTTAATTGGGAACCATCTTCACAGTAATTCTCTAAAAAATCTGATTGGTAAATATAAATATGATTTTAAATATTTAATGAGAATGCCAATAAATATGGGTGTTAAAGCATTGACAGGGACTATACCTGGGTTCATTGGTATAAGGAACTCTTTTTTTTATGAAACTCCTACATTGGCAACAGATAATATTTTTAATTATCTGACGGTTTAGGAGATTACCTGATTTCTCCAAGATCACATAGTCTGTATGTGTCTAAGGAAGACTTTGAATCCAAGTTTTAATTGTGAAGCCATCCCCCTAGGTACTAGGTAATGCTGTGGCTCATATATTAAATTACATAAGACAATTTATGAAAAATACATTATTTGAAACAAAAGAAATATAACATTTTGATACTCCAGATGACTAACTCAACTTATTCTTTTCCTACTTTTAAAAACTCTGCCTAAAACCTCAAGTACTATTATTCCCCCTCTAGAAACTCCTTACTTTTCAAAGAAACAAGATCCCTGACTATATAGGTACCTAGGTGATTGCAATTACAACTTTAGCATTTAAAAGCCCTCTGGTGTCTTATCCTTTTTATATCAAAGTTGTCACCATAGATTTAAAATATCTCTTTAAGCTCTGATCAGATCTGGAGAAGATTTTGTTCACTAACTCTGTGGCAGTATAAATCTTTCTGCCCTCCCTGTGTATTATCCCTTTGAACTCCTCTAGAAGTACCTCTCTGTACTCCTTGCCATGGTGACAGTACCACTCCAGCTGTTATCATGACTGGTACTTGCCTAATCCTAATAAACTCACATTCTTCTAGGGAATAACTTTAACTATTCGGCTTTAATTGTGTGACTTGCTCTTATCTCTAAGCTTCTTTCTTTCAAAGCTTACCTCTCCAAATTTTGAAGATCTCTATACAAGAACCCAAATGAATTATCTCTCAAAATCTTACATAGCCTTTTTTCTTAAGGGAAATTTATTTTTATTATAACACAATATGAATATGAATAGTATAATAAAATATTTGAAAAATCTCATCATTTTCCTCTATATTTTGATTTTGGAATGGGTTCACCTATATGCTACATATAAATATGTTGGCATCACTCAGTCCAACCCTTTGATCTGAGTCAAAGGCTGAGATAGATTAAACCTTTGAGATGAAGCTCTCTGTGGACTTACTGTGATGTGAGAAAGAAATTCTGGCTCTAAATGTAGAACTTGATTGCCTACTGTGTTTTAGAAGACATATTTCTGCAGCCTGTAGAGGTGAAATAAATGCTTCAAGCCCAATTATTATTTCTATTAACTCTGTGGCTGATAGGAAAGAATGGATTACATTGTTACAAGGATGGTCCACTTTTTTTACTCATTTAAATTTTAGGACAGAGATAAATTATTTTGCGTTATTTAAAACTGAGACATTTTACTTTCCTGGCAATTCGTGGATAATAATAACATATATACAGGGGAGTTAGCACTTTTACAATAGACAGGATATAAAACCAGCGTCTAAGGAAAAAGCTTTCTCAATGTGAAAATTATTCTCTCTCTCATATACTTCAAGCAATCCATAACGAATAGCAAAAATAGTTTTGTCCTAAGTCAGTCCGAAATGATTCAAGTTCAGAATGTGAAATTTGTAGTAGTGGTTATCAACACAGTAGATTCCCAGGGAAAAGTCTCTTCTCTTTGTAAAGAGAATGGTCATTCTACAATGTTCACTCTCCTTAACCTCACATGTCTAGGCATTTGCCAGATCTAACCGAATAACCTATCTTACACCAAATCCCTTCTTTCTACACATAGAACTACCATCTTATTTCAGACCCTCATCACCTCTCACCTACATTATTAAAAACAAAAACAAAAGCAAAGCAAAACAAAACTTTCCCAAATGGTTTCTCTATTCCAAGTCTCTTCCAGCTCTAGTCCATCTTCTACATTGCTGCCAAAAGAATTCCTCTTTTTTCTCTTCCTTCCGTCCTTCTTTCTTTCTTTTTCATGATGTTCTTTTTTTCCTCTTCAGCCTTCTTTTTACCCTCTTCCTTCTTCTTTTCCTTTTTCCCTTCTCCTTTCTCCTCTCCTTTTCTCCTCTTTTTTCTCCTTTCTCTTTCTCTTTTTCTCTCTCTCTCTCCCATTTCTCTCCTTCCATTCTCTTCCTTTCATATATTCGCATAAACTGAATATATATATAATATACCTCTTTAGTGTGTATATATACTGAACATACTATATGTATATGCATATATGTGTGTATATATGTATATGTATCTTAAATGTATCTCTGGAGATGTGTATATGTATGCATATATAAGCATAAAAAGCAAAGGAGATAGGTTTTAGAATGTAAGAATATTAAGGGCAAGATCACCACAATTTTGTATTTATATTCCATATTTCAAGTACAATATCTGGCATATGTTAGATGTTTAATAAATACTTGATGAGTGATTTAATATAAAAGGATAGAGGAATAACTAATGGTCAGGCTGCATGATTCAATAACATCTAATCAGTATCAAAAGATCTGAAGCAAGACCCGAGAACAACTGGTAGACAATCATGAATCTTTTTTGGAGAACTTGGATAAGACTTGCAACAGATTCCAAAGTGAAGATGGGTCACCATGTACGGCCTTGATATGAGTACCCACATTAATGACACCACAGACTTCAACCAAGAAATCACAAAATATTAGGTATAAAGCACTTTCTGAATCAACCCTGGAGATTGCCCAAATCTAATTTTTTTTTCCATTTCACAGACCAGGAAACTAATTTCCTTAGATACCTTTAGAGTCATGTGACTAGTGAGGAGAAGTTACTTAAATTCAAGGTCTCCAGATGCCAAGAATTCTGTTCTTCACATTAATCTATCTCTGATAAGAATTTCTTACTAAAATTTTGATAGCATCTTGTAATACTGTGACTAATTTATAATTGGCAAAGCTAAAACAAATATTAATCTTTTCACGTAGTTGCCTAGTTTTTAACTAAATAACAAAGTCAAAATAATAATATGTTTCTCATTCAGATAGCATTATATGTTGGATAACTTTAATGCAATGTGAAGTCATTTCTATGTAAGTTGTATTTCTTTCAGTGAAGTTAATTGCATTGTGTTTCAACAAGTCTTAGAAATGCATACATTGATTATAAAGAAGAATTTAAGAGGGAAAGTAGCTATTGAAAAGCTAACTGGTGAAAATGTTTTTGTTTTTAAATTAAAAAAAGAAGTCTTTATCTTTTTTCCATATTTTTACCAAACTTCTGAAAATGTTACTATTACTTTTTTTTTTTTTTTAAACCCTTAACTTCTGTGTGTATTGACTTATAGGTGGAAGAGTGGTAAGGGTAGACAATAGGGGTCAAGTGACTTGCCCAGGGTCACACAGCTGGGAAGTGTCTGAGGCCGGATTTGAACCTAGGACCTCCCGTCTCTAGGCCTGGCTCTCAATCCACTGAGCTACCCAGCTGCCCCTACTATTACTTTTTTATGTGTCTACCTATAATTGTGAGACAATGTGACTTGGATGGTTCACTTTAGTTCTTTCTGGGTCAAAATACTTTAATGCTTTTCCACCATGCTGAGATTTTCCCTTCTTTCACTGTATCTTTTCTTCTAAACATGATCACCATAAAGGCTTATCATATTGTGAAAGCTTACAGGGGAAAATCACATTGTTTATAAAACCCCAAGTAAACACTGAGAAACATCTGGTAATTGAAAAGTCATAATCTTGTACTATAGCAACATACTGTTTATGCAAGAGGATATTTGTGATTTGAATACTAGTTGTCATCAAATCTGGTATGTGTATCTTATATCAAGTATGTGTTTTATTCAGAATAGATGCATCCTATTGGGTTACATGACTTATGCACATTGAACTATTGACCAAAATTCCCAGGTAAGAGGAGAAAACTTAAAGCCACTAAAAATTTCATTCAGTAGTAGAAATGTTGATCTCCATACTTACTTGACTGTATCTGCACATATTGGGATTGTTCAGTCATTTCAATCATGCCCAATGTTTCATAATCCCATTTGGAGTTTTCTTGGCAAAATCCTCAAATATTTTGTCATTTCCTTCTCCAGCTCGTTTTATAATTGAGCAATCTCTGCAGACTGGGTTGAATGACTCTCCCAGGATTCACATAACTAGTACGTGTCTGAGTAATTTGAACTCAGGTCTTTCTGACTCCAAGCCTCACACTCTTTTAAATAAGAAGACCGGACAAAGTGCTCCTAAGCAAAAACTGACAATTTTTTGTGAGAGCTACAGGTGACAAAAAACAGGATCTACACATACCCCGTATGGTCTGACACCCCAAGTCTCAGGTCATAAAGACTTTATAAGCATACGCAGCGAATGAATACTGTTCAAACAGAGTGGTCCTAACAGGGATGCTCAATAAGTTTAATGAAAAGGGTTCAGGTCCAGGGCACCATCCTTTCTTTTTCCTGCTCCTTTTTTCTGGTGACTTGGTCATGAATCTCCAGGGCTAGAGACTTGGTTTCCTTATGTCACAACCTCCAGAGCGTGGGACAAGGAAAGGGGAAGACTACAAGTGTTTCAGCATCAGAGAGGCTTTTAATATTATTCCTGTTATTATATCTTGTTTTAATACACCATACCATATTTCTATCTACTTTTATGATTAACATATCCTATACACAGTTATTCAACTCAACTAACTTTTTTACTATAAATCAATAGTTACAATTTAACATATTAACTGACCAAATGATTAGAAGCTAATTACTTCCTTCTTATGCTCTATCTACTGTGCCACCTAGCTGCCTATATAAACAAATACACACAAATACATACTCACTTATAAGTATGTACGTATATATATAGTTATTCCCACACATATTCTTGATGAGAGGTATAATTATTTTATTTTATTTTCATTATTTTTTAGTTACTTAATAAATGGTAGTTGAATCCTATCTCATTTTTGTTAACATTCCAAGAAAAACATTAATAATCTACCTAATGTAGAAGATTATGTTAGTAGTCTGAGACTACATCAATTTGAATATTAAAAGATCTCATGCACAGTATTAATTTATAGTGTGGAATTATTCCATTAAAGTCCTATTTCCATGTCATCTTATCTGTAACATGAAGATAATCATAGGTTCTGGAGGGTTCTTCAATTAGAAGGCAGACCTAAAAGGGTCTCACCAAGGAGCAACTGGTTATATTTTTATTTCTGTTTGAAAAACAATCAAGTCAAATTTAGGAAGGCTCATTACTATCAAGTTGATAACTGGTTGGTTTTTTTAAACAATCATAAGCACAACCTCTCAGGAAGACTATCTACTAATGGCAAGCCAAATATATTATTAAATAGCTAGATAGAATCTATATTCTTCAGTGAAGGTATTATAAACTCAAAAGATAGAGATAGAATACAGGTATATTATTATATACCTAGATAGAATCTATATTCTTCAGTGAAGGCATTACAAAATCAAAAGAGGGAGACAGAATAACCTAAATTGCTAAGAAATTAAGTCACTTACCCCAATTACATTGATAGGGTGAATCAGAGGATTTTTATTCAGGGATTTATGGTTCAGAAGCTACTTCCCCATACATTATGCCAAAGCACCTCCTATTCTGGCATTTAAATTGCTAAAATAAAGGTGATATGACTAAGTTTCTCTTCATAGTCCTAGTAGCTAAAGTCAAGTGTGGTTGTCATTAGAATTGTTGGAGACATAAATTATAAATTATCCCTTTAATGTATATAACTGAGATTTTGTAATTTTGAATTAAACATGATTTTAATGGATTTAGCAAATGAATTATTGCACACATATGTATATATGTACAAATGTACACATATATGTATACACTAATTTTAAATGACAGAAAGTAATAGAATTCAGGATGAAAGAGGAAGAGGAAGATTAACATTTATATAGTTCTTACTATGATGGAGGCACTATGCTAAGCACTTTACAATAAGCACAACAAACCTGGGAAGTAGTCGCTACAATTATTACTCCTCACAACACACCTGAAAAGTAGGTACTATTACCATCCCCATTTTACAGAAGAGGAGACTGAGGTAAAAAGAGATTTAAGTGACTTTTCATGTATCAACTAATAAGTATCTGAGATTGAATTTGAACTCCGATATTAGATTCCATTCTTCTATCTACTGAAACACTGAAGAGAGAAATAACATCCAAGAAGAGGGAGGTGATAGTACCATTATAGTACAGCCTCTTCAGACCATACCTAACATATGGTGTTCAATTCTAAAATTTTAGAAGGATACTGATAAGCTAGAGACAGACCTGACAGCAATCAGGAATATGAAGTGAATTTTATTTCGCCTATATGAGGATTGCTTAGTTAAAGAGACAGAAAATATATAAAGTATACATGGTAGAGGAATTGTAGAAATGGAAAGAGACTTTTTTTACACTTTCCAGAAGAAAAAAATTACAAAGAGGAACATTTTGGTTTGATTTCAATCAGACATCAAACATTTTTTTAAGTACTGACCATGTATCAGGCACTGTGCTAAGCATTAGAGATATAACAAAAGGCAGAAGCACACAGTTTTATGGGGGTGCCAAACAAGATACCAACAACCTATGTACCAACATGACAAAAACAGGATAAATTAGAAGTAATTAACAAAGGGAAGACATTAGAATTAAGGAGGATCTGTAAAAGCCTTCCTGCCAAAAGTGAGATTTTTGTTGTGGGTCTTGAAAGATTCCAGGAGGCAGAGATGAGGATGGAGAGCACTCCTAGGTTGGGGGAAAGTAAAAATGCCCAATCAGGAGATGAGAGTTTCTAGACGGAAAGCGGCTGAATTGAAGAGTACCTTGGGATTGGGAGGGATAGGAAAAGAAGGTTTAAGAATAAAGGAAAATTATGAAAGTTTCTGAATAGCAACATACACTAGCTTGATGTTCAGAGGAAACAAAGAAGCAAGTAAAAAACTGTATGCTTTTTACATCAAAAATGTCTAACCAGCTATCTTCTCTTCATCCCACCTCTCAGACACCTGTTCCAAATATCAACCTTTTTTTTAATGAAAAAAATTAAGAATTACTAAACTAATTATTATATATAAAAAGTCTGAATATGTATGCCATTTTCCACAACCAAGGACCTCCCACCATTGTAAAGAATGGCAAGGAGGAGATGGGGGGAATATTCTAATACCTCTTCTCTAGGATTATGCTTATCCTTGTTATTATTATTTAATTCATTTTTGATTATTTCGTGGTTGTTCATTTTATTTACAATGTTGTAGTCACTGTTCATGTTGTCTTCTTGGCTCTGGTTACTTTATTCTGCTTTAGTACACATAAGTATTTCCATACTTTTCTGTATCTATTTGCTAGCTTAAAAAATCAGTACTATTCACAAAGCACAATTTGTTTGGCCTTTCCTTAATACATGAACATTTACTCTGTTTCCATTTATTTTTCTGCCACAAAAAAGAGCTGCTATAAATATTTGGTATATATGAAAACTTAATACTTATCACTTGCTTCTTTGAAGTATATGTCGAATGCTAAAATTTCTGTATCAAAGGGTAGGGATATTTTGTCACTTCATTTGCATAATTAAAATTGCTTTCTAAAACAGTTGTGCTGATTCACAGCTTTTCCAGATATTCAGCAGTGTGCCTATGATCCCAAACTTCCTCCAGTGTTGACTTCCCATTGTTTGACATCTGTCAAGTTGTTGGCTATTAGGTAAAATATTAGAATTGTTTTATCTACATCTTATTATTAGTAGTAATTCTTACTATTCTTCAATGTGGTTGTTATAAGTTTGTAACACTTCTTTAGAGAAATGTTTGTCCATATCCTTTCACCATTCAACCATTGGAAAATGGTTTTTGGATGGGTATATGGACAGATAGAGATATAGAAATATTTGTGTATCTGCTAGTTGTCTATATATCATAGATTCTAACATATATATATATATATATATGTTCTATAAAAATCTTGGGTGACAACTATTTATGAGAAAATTCAGCAATTTCCTTCCTTCTTTCAGATATCTTAATTTTGTTCGTTTTGAAGGTTTTCAGTTTCATGTAATCAAAGTTAGGTGTTTCATCTAATTACTACTATCTCTTGATTTGGTAGGAATATATATATAGTATCAATACCTGAAAAGGTATGTAATCATATTTTCTTCTGTTAAATCATATTATCTTTAATACTAAGGTTACATATCGTTTTAGACTATAATATGTAATGTTATGTAAGGTTTTGGTATTGCCAAATTTTGTCAAATTATTTTATACTTTTCTCAGAAATTCACTGTTATTATTCTCATCATCATTGTAATCATCATCATCGTTGTCATTATCAAACAAGGAGCTTTTTCCTACATAATTACATTTTCCAGTTCATTTTACAATGTATCATTCAGTTTCATTATTTCTGGTGCTTTCTTTTTAAGTCTTTTCCAGTGATTTCTATTTTTTGATCAAAATCAAGTAGCTATCTTCCATTCTTTCCTAACCTATTTATACAGGTGGGTATTTCTCTTTATATTTCCTATCTTTTTCCTTCAAATGAATTTGCTATTATTCTATTGATTTCTGTGCTTTATCTGATTGAAATTTTCATCCATATAACAGTATAATATAAATCTAGTCACTGTCATTTTAACATTGGCATGATCCATCTAAGAGCAATGAATTTTCTTCTACCTATTTATGTTGCTTACTTAAATTTAAATTAAATTTCTTTAAGGGTCATTTATAATTTTTTCATGCAAGTAATTTTCCCTTTTTTGGCTGATTGCTCTCTGTTTTGTAGTTATTTTCATTGTACTTTATCTTTTTGCTATTGTCTCTTGGATTTTAGTGAGCAAACCATTGCAAAATGAGTGATATATATGTATACATAATATATGTATATATTATGTATATGTGTTTGTATTTGTATTTGCATGTGTCTGTGTGTGTACTTTGCTATTATTTTCTTGGTTTCCAAGACAGAGAAAAATCTCACCCTCAGTTGGTCTCATTTTGAAGTTCATTTATAGTATAATAAAAGTCCATTTTAGTGAAGAAACAATATGGAGTGAATGGAAAATAAATATATCTAAAATCTGTTAACCAGATTCTTAGTATTGGTTCTGGGTTCAAGCAGTTAAACAGACCACATGGTATTTCAGGCAACCAGCAGTGATCAGAAATTAAAAGGTTGTTTTTGTTTAGCCATGCTAGTGGGTGGTATCTAGGCAGAGAGACATGAGTCTTCTCAACCATCCTGAGAAACAAATTGGAATTCTGTGAGAAAAAAAAATTGTTCATTACTCTGACCCAGATTTTCCATTGCTAAGTATAGAAAATAAGTAGGTCAATGACCAAAGGGAAGGGCTCATATAGAAGAAAATATTAATAGCAGCATTTCTGTGGCAGCAAGACACTTTGATTTGGAAATTATTGAACAAACTCTGGTCTACTGTTGATCTATAATTGCACCATAAGAAATAATGAATATGAGAAACAGATAAAAATGGGAAGATATATGTACTGATGGAGAAAAGTAAGCACAGCTAGGAAAAATATATGTGAAGTGATTATGAAAACACAAACACAATAAACAAAGAATAAAACTGAATGTTTTGAAACTATAATAACCATTCTTGCCCCCAGAGAAAAGATGCAGAAATTAATCTTTATCTTTTCCTTGGAGAATTGGTGGAAAATGTGTGTAGAAAGTTGTATATGCTATCAATCATGATCATTATAAGTGTTTTTTCTCTAACCATCTTGTGTTTTTACAAAGAAAGACTCATTTGTGGGATCGGTGGCAATATATTTGGAACAATGATATAAAAACAAAAAGCAATTGAATATATATCATATAAAATTTATTTTATTAAATTAAAAAACATATTTTTAGTTGTGTCCCACTTCTCTTAGTTGGAGAAAAAAAGAAAAACAAAATACTTTGAACCTTTAATTATACTCATAGTCAAGTAAAACAAATTAATGCATCAGCCATGTCTAAATACACATGAGTATATATCTGGTTATGTCATAAATGACATATATCTGTACCCTTAGTATATAAACTCTATGTCAGGAGAATGATGAAAATGGTTGATAATGGATCCATTGAAATTATCATTGATCATTGTATTAATCATATTTTCTAAGTCTATCCAAGTTGTCCTTATAATAATGTTATTATTATATATATTGTTCTCCTGATTTTCATCTTCTTAACTCTGCATCCATTCATATAAGACTTCCACATTTTCTCTGAAATCATCCCTTTCAAGATTTCTCACAGGAAAAGAGTTCTCTATTACTTTTATATACCATCATCTATTCATATAACACAAATGATGAACCTGCCTTATTTCCAGTTCTTTGCATTAGAAAAATAAAAATCTGCTATAAATATTTTATGCATATGAATCTTTTTTGTCTTTAATTGAGCAAAATTATTTTTTTAACATAATAGGGGAATAATCAAGATGGCAGAGAAGGTAAGGGGTCCACCTGATTTCTATTAAATAATCCTCCAAACAACTTTGTTATAACATCTCAAAATTAATTCTAGAGTGGTAGAACTCAAAGAAGAACCAGATGAAACAATTTCTCAGGCCAAATTTACTTAAAAGGTTGGCAGGAGAAATCTGTATCACTGGGGTGGGAATGGAGTATAGATCAGGACAAGTCCTATCTTTTCAAACCAGCATAGGCTTTGGGGCAGCTACATCAGTAACAAAGGCTCTACAGTTCTTAGCCACACATGATAAATGAGTTAGAAGGAAATTACAGAGGTCATTTTGCTGGCTTTGGGAGCAGGACTCTTTCATTTTCATATACAGATTCAGGTCATAGTCTTGGGTCTCAGTACCAGGGTAAAGAGGAGCACTAGCACACATTAGTACTTGCCACAGTTGGGTAGCAGGGGTCCTGCTCACAATTTCAAGGCAGAAAATAGTGCTTGTAGTTGCTCACAGAACAAAGCACAATCTAGAAGAGTATTAAACTCATTTCTACTTGGATAATACCACTTTGGAAGAATTGAAAACCTATAAATACCAAGAGCTATAAGACAGTTGCATAAAGAACCTAAAACTTGGGACAGTGGATATGTGGGAAAATTGAGACACTAATAGACTCTCTGTGAGTGGACCTGTGAAATTATACTATCCTTCCAGAGAGCAATCTGAAAACATGCCCAAAGAATCATCAAACTCTGTATACTTTTGACCCAGTCATACCATTAATGGATCTGTATCCTAAAGAGATTAAAGATAGGAGAAAAGGACCTACTTGTACAAAAATATTTATAGCAACTCTTTTTGTGGTGGCAAAGAACTGGAAACTGAAAGGATGTCCATTAATTGGGGAATGACTGAACAAATTGTGGCATATTATTTATAATAGAATATTACTGGCCATAAGAAATGATAAAATAGATGATTCCAGAAATCCTGGAAAGGGATATAAAGTAATGCAAAAGGAAGTGATTAGGAAAATATTATACACAATAACAATAATGTATGATAATCAACTGTGAATGACAATTATTATTAATAAGGCAAGGATACTGAAAGATCTCAAGAGACTTTTGACAAAAATAAAAGAAAATTCGCCTCCCTGGAAAGAACAGATGGAGTCTGAGTGCAAGTTGAATCATACCATTCTTTATTTCCTCCATGAATTTCTCTCAAGTGAAAGCAATACACGTCTCCTTTCACATGATGAATATAGATGTATGTGTTACATGATAATATATGTACAACCTTAAAAGATGGCCACATAAAGTACCTTACTTTCCTCTGAGATCATAATTTCCTTTCTGTGCACAGATAAATTTGATCTTTGTGACTTAAAAAAACATTCTGTTTTCCTGTGAGGATAAGAAGAACTTCATGATAATCACATAACAACTTCATATTTCTTTGGTACAGAGTAAATTTTGTTTATGAAATAAGGAAAAAAAATAACCATCATTTTGTTATTTCTTAACCCCACAGACCTGCATTTTATTGGATTCTTTTACTAAAAATACTTTTCAAAGAATCTGTATGAGAACTATAATGCTACCTTTTATAAAATATTTTGTCATTTATGATGAGTATGTCAAAGATGATAAAATTACAGCAGAAACATGGCCATTAAGAAACGATGGATTAAAAATCAGTTCTTGTCAGCAGAAGTTTATCAGTGAAGCAGCTTCTTTTCTGATCTTTTGTATAATAGTCCTGAACTAAAAAATAAGGAAAATAGGACTAAAAGATGCATTTCATTCAAAGAAGAGAAAGAAGTAGAAATCTCACTTCTATTGCACCCTAGATATATTCTATCTATTGGGTAGATAAAAAGAATATATATTGGGAGATGAGATAACATGATCTTACATTTGTTTAGGACTTTTGATTTTGGAGTTGATAATCATCCACCTCCATGCCTTTGAACATAATCTACCTTCCCCTCCCCGCATTTCATACTGTCTCCCCTTTTCTGTTTAGCTCTCCTTATCCCTAGCTCCCTTCAAGGCTTTGCTCAAAAATCGCCTTCAATACAAAGCCTTTCCTCCTCCAGCCAGCTCTTTGCTAGTACTCTTCTCCTCCATTAAAAAAAAGTCTCCTTTGTATATGTTTAATTTGAAATAATTGAAAGAGACAGTTTTGCATAGTAGATGGATCCCTGGTTCTGGAATCAGGAATATACGGAATCAAGTCTGTCCCCTTTTATAGGATAACTACGGGATTCAGAGCAAACAATTTAACCTCTTATTGCTCTAGGCAATTTTCTAAGACAAGCTTCAGAGAAGATGCCAACCTGCATTAGAAAAGGGAAAATCTTTCCAAGACATTCCCTATACCAATGAAATACAGATGTGGTTAAAAAAGAAATGGTTTTGTCTATGTACCTCTCTGCCTACTCCCAATAGAATTTAAACTCCTTGAAGTCAGGGAATATTGCTGTTGTTAGGGTTATAACCCCAGTGCTAAGCACAGTAACATCTGAATATTTTGTATTGAATTTAATTGAAAGAACACAGGTCTATTCTACAGGAGACCCATATTATAAACTCTAACTTATCGACCTAATTTCCAAAATGAGAATAGTAAGAGTTATGTTCATTTCAGAGTTGTCTTAAGAAAAATACTTTGTAAAACCAAAAATGATTCTGGAACTTTGAGTACATATTAGAAAAAAATGGACCGCAAGGTCAGGCATTAACAGAACATGCATCCTCCTCCAGAACAATGGAACAGATGCCTAGGGACAAAGCCCCAGGAACTTTCTTAACCGAAGGGCACACACACCTCATGCAGGATGCTTCACCACAAGCCCATGGTAAATTGGCAGAGGGCCCTGAGCAGATGAAGAGAAGTTCATTTTCAGTTTGTCTTCACACCATGATAATATCTCATGTTTCGATCCAATTGAGGCTGGAGTCACAGCATCTCCTAACAATTGCACTTTTATTTAAAAGTGTTCCTCTATTGTGGAATCTTTTTGTAAGAATATATCATTTGATAATCATCATACTATTGATGTTGGTGTTCAACTTTAAAACTCTGAAAGTGTACGTGCATTACTGCATTTGATTTCTTTGTAATCAGTTTATCCATCAGCAAGCATTTATGTATTTGCTATCTGCCAGACTGATGAGTGCTGAGGATGTTTGAGACAAATGTTCAACAGTCTCTGCCCTCAAGGAGTTTATAATCTGATGTGGAAGACTACGTGCATATGCATATATTTACAGAATCAATTTTAAAATGAATTTGAAGTTGCAAGATAAGGAGTGGTAACATTTAAGGGCACAAGGAAAGACTCTGTTAAGAAACAAGTTATTGAGTTAAAATTTGAAGGAAACTAGGAATTTTAAGAGGATGGAAACAAGGAGGAGAATATTGTAGTTATATGTACAGGCATAGAAATGGGAGTTGGAGCTTTGTGTGTGGAGGTCAGAGCAAGTAGGATAGCGTGCCTAGAGAGTAAAATGTGAAGAGTTGAGACAGGTATAAAAAGAAAGGAAAATTCAGAAGTGGCTTCATTGTGAAGAGATTTATACATCAAACAATGGAGACAGTAGACAAGCACCGTATGATTTTGACTAGAAGAAGTGACCCAACTGGACCTGTCCATTAGTTTGGCAGTTATGAAGATGATAGAATAAGGATAAATTTATGGTAGAGGTGATAGCCTGATTCATGATGATGACTTGTATGAGTAGAGAAGTTGGGAATAAAGGAGAGATATGTATATAGAAATGACAAGATTTGGCAATTGACTGGAAAACTTGAGTTAATGAGAATTAAAGATGCCATCAAGATAATATTTTGGGATGACAGAAAGCAAGATGGTACTTTGGAAAATATTAAAGAAGTTTGGAAGATGAGAGAATTTGTGAAGAAAAATGGTATTTATAAATATGTTATTTTAAGATGCTTCTATGATATATAGTTTGAAATATTTAAAACATAGTTGATACTGAAAGCATTATCCATCCATCAGTAGCCAATTATGGGTCCTAGTTACCCCAGGCCCTCTTTTTCCTCCTTCTCCTCCTCTACTTTACATGATTATTTTCATTTTCATCCCCAGATTATCCCATAGAAAACACCATGGATAATACACATAGAAGAGGTTTCAGTCTCCAGTGTGGAAATGGCTATGTCTTTAGACACTGTGCATGCATGTGACCTTCATGAAAGTTGTTTTGGGGTTCACCTTCATTGTCATAAACAATGTGGTCATCCTGAGATCTTATTTATTCTATAACATAATACCACAGTCTTTCTGATTACTAGACAAGAAGCATTTCTAATATATCAAAGGAATCATGTCAAAGTGGCTTTTAGCAATGTGGCTTCTTGGAGTTGGTGTGCAGGCTGTTTAAGTTGAGAAAACTTCATTTTCTTTTTATCCAATAATCTGTACTACTATAATGTTCTAGAGATCTCTTATTTTCAACAATTAAAATTGTGCTTCCATTAACGTTTCTAGGAGCAGTTAGACCTTTCACACAACTGTTTCATGATCATCAGTTCCTATTAAAGAAATAAAAGTCAGGGGCAACTAAGTAGCTCATTGAATAGAGAACTAGACCTTGAGATGGGAAGTCTTGGATTCAAATCTGGTCTCAGATCTTCCCTAGCTGTGTGACTCTGGGGAGGTCTCTTAACCCCTTATTTATAATACGTTATCTCTTACCACTCTTCTGCCTTGGAATCAATATGTGGTATTGATCCTAAGATGGAAAATAAGGTTTAAATTTTTTTAAATATCTAAGTGAAATATCAAATGTTATCTTTGGAAAAAGCCAATGTTCATCAAGCATAGAACTACTAAGATGAGCAAAAAAACCTCAACAGAATTCTACCTTGAGTATCTAAGTCTCTTCTTTTTGGAGATTATCATCCACCATCATGTTTCAAAGTGCCAGTCCTTTCCTGTCTCTGAGGGAGCATGAAAATGTCATGTTATTTGATTTCTTCTCTTTTGAATACATTTCGTGGATAAATAATCATCTTTTGAAAAATTCACTTTTAAGAGATGCAAATACAGTGAAGAAAAAATATATAGTATGAGATCAATTGAATCTTTGTAAGTGGGTTTCTTAAGAGGCAGTGCTGCCTCTGAACCTTTGCTTGAGTGCTAATACTCATCAGCACAATAATGCTCTGGCAACCATGCTATTGCTGATATGATGGCTATGTAGCTCTGAAGCCTCTTTTTTCTTCCAATTTTGATATGTTAACGTTAAAACATTTGAGGGTGGTTAAAACAAATTAATGCCAAACAACTACATGTGCTGTTCAGAAGGGGAAATAGACTAGCTAGGTGATTATAAAACTAATAATAGCTTGAGCCAGACATGGCTTAAACTGATAGGAAGTTATTCAGTCTCCCGTGACAAGGTGTAAACACAGCTCTCTAGATGTCTTTACCAATGACACCATTGTCATCTTATCAAAAGTAGTTGCTAGTCTCAGGTGAAGAAAAGTTTTCTAGGAGACAAGATAATGCAAACACATCCTCTTTCTTCCAAATATTTAAATATTCTACTTCTTATTGACTGGAAGACAACATAGTTCTTGTCATCCTGTTTGTATAATTTGCCTCATGTTAGAACCAAATTCTTCCTACCAAAGACCTACATTGGTATGATGTAGTTTGAATGTAGTTTGAATGCCAGATGTTGAACTACTGGGTGTTTATGGTTTGGAATTGCAAATTTAAGATCTTAGTAAGTCAACTATAGCATTCAAGGGTATTGGCAATATAGACAACCCCCTACTGCCTCTGATCACATAAAAGCAATTTTGATATTTTATAAGATAAAACTAAATCTAAATATTTTCCATTGAAGCACCCAGAATTTTAATCAATAAATAAAATGAGGCAATGGAAAATATTTAGATTTAGTTTTATCTTATAAAATATCAAAATTGCTTTTATGTGAACAGAGTAAGGGGGTGTCTATATTGCCAATACCCTTGAATGCTATAGTTGACTTACTAAGATCTTAAATCTGAGAGATTTTAATTCCTTCTCTATTACTTCATTAAAGGGAAGAGAATAATTGCTCCTTTAGTTATAGATCCCTGCAGCTTCACTATGCTAGGGAATTGTGACTGTTCCACCTTTCTCTGGTACTTTAAGAAATAAAATATCAGCTAGTTTATGAAACTTGAATTCCTCTAACAATCTTTGGCTAGAGAAATATATCTTCTGTCAATCAGATTTTCATTGGCTTTCCCCCTTCTCTTAGACAGTCACCCTGAATCTAGATAGCAAGTCTATGAAGGACAAAAGGGTATGTGCTTTTTGAATGCCTTGGGGAGCCTGGATTCTTGCTTATAGATAAAGAGTAGAGCTCTGTGCCCAGACTTAACAAAAGACCAACATCCTTGCCCAGATAAAGGGACTTTAGGGACTGGGAGTAATTATCTTACTTAGTTAAGTCTCTGACAAACTGCTAGACTTTCAGAGGCTGGATTTTGAAGAAATGGATTCAAGAAATATTGCCAATGAATAATATAATCCAACATCAATTTTCCTCGCCAGGTAAAACAAACTCTAAACTAGAAAGTTGTGAATTTCCTCTGTTTTGTGGAAAAGGTTAACACCAAATAAAAGTCCCTGATAGTTACATCCTTGAAGGTAAATCATTGCATGAGTAAAAAAAGAAAAGAATACTTTAACTGAAATGTCTCATTGACTGGAAGTGCTGCTAATTGCATTAGTGTTAATATGCTTAGTTTGGGAAATGATCAGTGTAAGATGAAACTTGGAAACCCAGCTTTTTACTGAGTGCCTATAACAGAATGGCAGCATACACAAGCAGCCCAGCTCACTTGAGAGACACAAAATTAAAGGAGTATAAAACTAATTTTCTTCATGGCACCCAGAAAGCCCCTTCAGATACATACGATCCAAAGGAGACTTTCATTCCTGAAGAAATCTCTATAATGATTATTCTGGAAATTTATTCTGTCATTGTTGTGTTGTTTTATTTTGTTTTGTTGGTTTGTTTTGTTTTTTTTTTTTTCCTTCAGAGTAATGTCTGTTTGGTATTTTAAAAGTGTCCTTTAGTTTGATGTTCAGCTGGAAAAATGAGTTTTCTATAAAGGGACAATTTTACTCTTTAAGTGATTGTACACATCAAAGAAGCTCCATCCTAGAATAGTATTGGCTCATTTCCAGTGCCTGAGAATGATGACAAGAAATCAATAAACCAGTTTCTTACTTGGTGCATATGGGCAGTGTATAGATCAGTAACAGTTCACCTGATCACTTTTTTTTAATACCCTCATCTTCTATCTTAGAATCAAGGGGTAAGGGCTAGGCAATGGGGTTTAAATGACTTGAGCAGGATAATAAAGCCAGGAAGTGTCTGAGATCAGATTTGAGCCCAAGCCCTCCAGTCTCTACACCCTATCACTTTTAAAATTATTTTCTAGCATAGCATTCTCTTCCGTTTATAAAACATGTTTATTTCAGAACACTAATTGTAGTTTCTTTTCCACTGATAGACATCCTTTTACTTGCACTAAAGAATATGAAAGGAGATCAGTATTCCTTCCTATATGGTAATCAGAAGGTTTTGTGTTGTTTCAAACAAACAAACTAGCTTTGAATAAAAACCTTCCTATTTGCAGTATTACTGTGTGAAGGAAAAGGAAATTCAAAGGACTCACATTTTGCCAAAGTAAAGCATTGTAAAACTTTGTAAAACTATGAAGTAGTTATGGTGCTAGTGTAAGTTGTTAAATTAGCTTGCAGAACCTCACCTCTCCATTTCAGTTGGTCTAAGTATATTACTTCAGCAGAGATCAGGGTGTACTTCTGGAAACCCAATAATGGTTTTCTATTAGTAGAACCAGTAACTTCATTTCATCAACTAAAAAAATGCTCTAAATAAATCAGTTGAGTATCTTTTAGAACCAATTATTGGTTGTTTTAGGTGCATGGCTATGGAGAGACCAATTATCTAATGGAGACTTGGGGGGTAAATTGCAGCCTGTAATAAAAGTTTAAAGAGGACATGCTTAATCTACTGTGTTGAATTGTGAGTTTCTAGACAATAGATTTTTTTTAAGGGAATTTGTGAGTTATTTCTCTATGATTGGGTAGTTTCTTCAATATCACCAAAACTTAATACCTGCCTTTATATAGAAAATTAAAATCAAAAGATTAATGAAAATTTTCTTATTATTGGTTTCAATCTCCTCTCTAGTCAAACTTTTAAACAGAAAAGCTAATGAGTAAAATACTGATTGGTTTGATTGGTACTCCCCTGTTCATATATTTGTGAATGTACTATTGAGTAGTTAAAAGAGTAAAAAGCAACCATGAGAGGAGAAACAACAAGTATAAATAATCCACAAACTGAATGATCAGTTGCTGAAAAACCCAGGGATCGCTGTATTGAAACTGTTCAGTTAAACAGAAAACTTTAATCCTCAAATGTAAATGTCTAGACTACATCATTCTATTGCTAATGCCTTTGTGATTTGTTTTATGAATGACTCCTTTTCCCCCCAAGCTGCACTGTATTGATGTCTTAGTAATTTTCTTTTTTAACAATTATTTCACTGAATCCTTCTGTAATATTTAAGCCTGATTATAATAATTAATTTTTGATTATGATAAGCAGGAGTTGCTTTTTTTTGCTATTTTAGAAAAAAAAATTATAC
The DNA here is from genome assembly GCF_016433145.1 of Gracilinanus agilis. Classification (NCBI taxonomy): domain Eukaryota; kingdom Metazoa; phylum Chordata; class Mammalia; order Didelphimorphia; family Didelphidae; genus Gracilinanus; species Gracilinanus agilis. The sequence continues at coordinate 246,189,084 of NC_058134.1, forward strand.
TGCTATATAGGAAGAGTTATTTTTTTCTTCTTCTTTTTCTTTTTTTTTAAGTGGTAAGGGTTAGGCAATGGGGCTTAAGTGACTTGCCCAGGGTCACACAGCTGGAAAGTGTCTTAGGTCAGATTTGAACCCAGGACCTACCATCTCTAGGCCTGGTTCTCAATCCACTGAGCCACCCATCCAACCCCTCTTCTTTTTCTTAAATGAAAATGAAACTGGGACAGGTTGATAGCCCAGGGCCTAAAGTTTGAAGGACTTGGGTTCAAATATGACCCCTGTGTTGTGTTAACCCAGGCAAGTCACTTAACCTTGATTGCCTACCATTTGCCATTCTTCTGTGTTAGAATTGATACTAAAATAGAAAATATGGCTTTAAAGAATGAAATTGAAATGGACTTTACCAAAATGGTAGCATTCAGTCTTGGTTTGTAAAGAACAAAAAGTAAAAATGATATTTTCTTGCCACATAGTGCTGTGTTCATCACATCTGTTAAAAAGAAAGGTAACTAAAATACTGGGCATGGCCCACAGATACACTGATTCAGTTTTATGTGGGTAAAGCAGAATGTGCTTGGGGCAAAAACCACTTATGGAGGTGTCATCAATATTACAAGAAGCCTAGTGGTTCTTTAGAGCAGTCATTGTTTGGTGCTTTAATTCAACTATTTGGACCAATCCCTAACATTGACGAGCTGGGGCACTGGAAATAAATGGAGGTTACACTACTGTTGGGGGAAGGACACTGGGGCCATTTGAAAGATACAATCTGGAATATTTTTTTTTGCAAAATTACTTATTTATGGATTTTTGCAATTATTATTTTAAAAAATAACTTACAGAGCAAAACAAATTTTTATTCTAGTCACAAAGCATGCACACATATATTTTGAATAGATTGATTTTTATTGTATAAAACCATTAAACATAAAACTATGATGCAAAAATTCCTTGCATCTTAAGGAGTTTGTGCATTTAACAACAACTTGTTTTATTATTGGGTCATGAAACAATTATACATTGAACCATTGTTGTTATTAAAACATTTATTTAAGGTTGTTATTATGCTGAATTTATTTTCTAACATGGATTTTCATTTTCACTTCAGTTTTTTTTTTTACTTTTACCTTTCCTTGATGTGTTATTTGTGTGTTCTGCATGATTACAATGTATGCAAAGACTGTTGTGACTCATTATTTGTTGTAAAGGACTAATTGCATGTGGAACTGTTTTTTAATGAATTTTAAATGACTTTTAGAGATCAGATAATATTTTTTTCAGAATTGTTTTGTTAATAATGAAAAAACAAAGCAAAACAAAATTTGTCCTCAGAAATGAATATCTGGTTCTATTTTTTTAACTGTGCAGGAAAATCAATTTGATTTTCAAGATTAAAAAAGAAAAAGGAGGGGCAGCTGGGTAGCTCAGTGGATTAAGAGCCAGGCCTAGAGACAGGAGGTCCTAGGTTCAAATCTGGCCTCAGCCACTTCCCAGCTATGTGACCCTGGGCAAGTCACTTGACCCCCATTGCCTACCCTTACCACTCTTCCACCTATAAGTCAATACACAGAAGTTAAGGGTTTAAAATAAAAAAAAAAAAAGAAAAAGGAATAGAGACCAGGAGTACTCCATCCAGAACTACTGAGTTAGAGGGCAGGAATAGAGATAGACCTAGGGCCTCTGAAGTAATATCATTGTGAAGAGTCAGTCCTTGTTGGGAGCCAAAAGGGGAGGATTGTGAAAGGGAGAAGTCCAAAGTGAGGATAAGTTCCAAATAACTCATTTAAAGACACAGGCACATCTGGAGACCAACCTTTACATGGTGAAGCTACTTTTTATGGAAGTGAATTAATGGCCAGCAGGGATTGAGAAGGGTTTTTTCTTCAGTAATCTGGATTACAATATCATAAAAAGGGGAGGTCAAGAAGAGACCACGCAAAAAATTGGAAAATGAGGGAATGTCCTTTGATTGGGGAATGGCTGAACAAATTGTGGTATCTGATGGTGATGGAATACTATTGTGCTCAAAGGAATAATAAACTGGAGGAATTCTATGTGAACTGGAAAGACCTTCAGGAATTGATGCAGAGTCAAAGGAGCAGAACCAGGAAAACATTGTACACAGAGACGGATACACTGTGGCACAATCAAACATGATGGACTTCTCTACTAACAGCAATGCAAGGATCCAAGACGATCCAGAGGAACTTATGAGAAAGAAAACTAGCCACGTTCAGAGGAAGAACTGCAGGAGTAATAACACAGAAAAAAAAAAAAAACAACTGCTTGATCACATGGGTTGATGGAGATAAGATTGGCATGCAGACTCTAAAGCAGTAGTTCTCAAACTTTTTTGGTCTACCGCCCCCTTTCTAGAAAAAATATTACTTAGCACCCCCTGTCACATACTATCACTGCCCCCTTACAGTTATTCACCACCCCCAAATGCACCTGTGGCCATCACCGCATCCCCTGGATCGCTGCAGCACCCAACAGGGGGCAGTGGTACCCACTTTGGGAACCACTGCTCTAAACGATCACCCTAGTACAAATATTAATAATATGGAAATAAGTCTTGATTAATGACACATGTAAAACCCAGTGGCATTGAGTATTGGCTATGGGAGGGGGTTGGGAGGAAGGAAGAGAGAACATGATTCAGGTAACCATAGAAAAGTTCTCTTAATTAATCAATTAAATAAAATTTAAAAAGTAAAACAAAATAAAATAAAATCCCTTGCAAATAAAATAAAGAAATAAAATAAAGTGGAATCTGTTGCAAGTCTTATCCAAGTTCTCCAAAAAATATTCATGATTGTCTACCAGTGGCTCTCAGGTATTGTTTCAGATCTTTTGATACTTATTAGATAATATTGAATCATGCGGGAAAAGGATGGGAGGGAAAAGAACATGAATCATGTAACTGTGGAAACATTTTCTTAATTAATCAATTAAATATAGTTAAAACAAAAAGAAAAGAGGCCACAGGTTTCTAATTGTTGGAGGATAATTTGGGGGTATAATCCCAGCCGTTGGGAAGACTACTTGGATGAAAGTAGGTGAGAAGGATGTTCTCCAGAGGGTCACAGTACAAGTTTTTAAACATAAATTTCAACACAGTGTTTAAAACACTAAAACAAAGAAGATGGCAGAGTAGTTCGAGAGCATGTTGTGCCCTCCGAATTCCCCCACAAACTAACAGCAAGGACTCCACAAAATCAATGCTGAAAGCCACAGAAGTGGAAGAGCCCAGAGGAAGCAAAGAAACCTGGGATTACATGGAAAAGTGGTCTCTGCCATCCCTGGCCTCAACCAACACCTGGGAAGAGGAACCAAAATGCAAGCCCTGGGCAGAGGGCAGGCAGCCTTACCTTGTCTGCTTGATGTGGGAAGCTCTATCCCAGTGGCTGATGCCAATGGACTCCACAGCTGGCAAGCCCTTGGAGTAGCTGTATGGACTGCACCCTTGACTTCAGAGGTCCCAGATCACCCGCTGCTGGGAGCTAATTGCTTTCAGGGCTCAAGTACAGGGACCAGACACTGGCTTTGTCCCAGGCTATGGCTTTGGGAGAGGAGAATCCAAGAGGAGCACATTAACTATGAGGACATTTATAGAAAGGTTGGAATCCTGCTGGTTCAACCAAGGAAAATGAAGTCTCTGCCTGCCATCACAGGGGGATGCTAAGCTGTCTCCTTGTAGTGGCAGAACTGGGGTGGGGTGGGAAAGGAAGGCTTTTAGTTGGAGCCTCTGAGGTCAATCACATACAGGAATTTGAGCCAGGGGAAGAGGAAGCAACTTAGCAATGGATTTTAGAAAATGAAAGAACTATGTGGGCTCCAGAAAATAACAAATACAACCTAGTGGAATTGCTAGTTGGCTATGGGAGGGGGGAGGAAAAAATATTCTAAATTAATTATTTAAATAAATAATAAAAGAAAATAACAAACACAAAAGATTCTGAACCCTGAGAGTTAATGGACAGAAGAAAATGGATATGGAAAAAGGAGAGGAAGGATGCAGAAAAAGGAGAGGAAGAAAAAACCAAATAGTGAAGAAAAATAGAATAGAGGAAAACAAAACTTATATCTTTGAATATGAATGGGATAAATTCACCCGGAAAATGGAAATGGACAACTGAATGGCTCAAAAACCAAAATCCCAAATATGCTATTTATTTTTACAAGTAACTCACTTGAAAATGAGAGACACACATTGAGTAAAAATAAAGGGCTAGAGCAGAATATACTATTTCTCACCGAATACATAAAAACAGTGATAGCCATCATGATCTCTGGCAAAGTTAAAGCGAAAATAGATATAAACAAAAAAGATAAAAAGGGAATGTAGCTCATGTTAAAAGATAACATAGATAATGAAGCATTAAGAATAGTAAATCTGTATATACCTACTATTGTAGCATCCAGATTTTTAAAGGAAAAGCTGAGTGAGTTACAGATGGAAATAGAAAACAAAACAATAAGAGTGGGGAACTTCAATTTTCCTCTCTCAAAATTAGATAAATCTAAACAAAAAATAAATAAGGAAGAAGTCATGGAAATGAATAGAATTTTAGGTAAATTAAATATTATATATATATATATATATTTAAATATATATTTAATTTAATTTAAATATATAATTAAATATTATATATATGTATCTATATGTATCTATATATATGTATCTATATGTATCTATATCTATAGAAAGAATTGAATGGGAATAGAAAGAAATATATCTTCTTCTCAATGTAACTTTACAAAAAAAGACCATATATTAAGGCTCATAAAGATATAGAAATTGATATAGAAAATAAAAAAATATTAAATGCTTCCTTTTCAGACCATAATTCAACACAAATTGTATATAATAAGAGGCCTTGGGAACACAAAGTAAAAATTAATTGGAGAATAAATTACTTAATCATAAAAAGTTGGCTAAACAAAAGTCACGGAAACAATAAATAATTTCATTAAAGAGCATAATAATAATGAGACAGTATACCCAAACCTGTGTAATAAAGGAAAAACAGTAATTATAGGAAAATTTATATCTACACATGCTTATATTTTATAATTTTAAAACACTAGAAAAAGACAAATTAACCACTTCTCCAGAAATCAAACACCAAACTAGAAATCTAAAAATTAAAGATAAAGTTAAAATTGAATATAAGAAACCATTGAATTAAAAAAGTAAATCTAGGGATTGTTTTTTATGAAAAATAAATAAAACTTATAAATCATTGGCTAACATAATTTTTAAAA
>NC_058134.1:246195538-246206519 GCF_016433145.1 Gracilinanus agilis
TCTCTTCCATCTTCCTCAACATCTCATTTTTGAACTCTTCAATAGCTTGTGACCAGGTTTCATTGTTTTGGGAAGGTGTGGATACTTGTTTGTCCTCCTCTGTTGTCTGGATTTTCTCTGTGTAAAAGTTGTTGAGTGTTCCAGAGTTTTTATTGATAATCTTTTTCTTCTGGGGTTCTCAGCTTGTCATTGTTAGCCCCACCCCTTTTTAGCTTTGTCTTCACACTCAGGGTCTGCCTGCACTTTCTAAGCTTCCAATGGCTCTGGTCACCTTGTCCTTGGGGTCAAGCCTCCTGGTTGTCCCTGGTCTGCCCCTCTGCCTGAGGGTCCTTCAGCAGTCTCAAGGGCTACTTTCGTAGCCGTGCTCCCGTCTGCACTGGGTCCCCACTTGAGTTCCAAGACCGCACTCGAGATCTTTGTCCTCATCTAGGGTAATGTCCCCACCCATGCAGATGCTTGGGAAAGTCCGTGCTCGTTCTTTAGCCTCTTGGGGTCCTACGTCTTGCAGCTCTCATGTACAAGCCCTGGAGTGACTTACTGGTTGACCCAACCTTGCTTTCACTCTTGTGCATTGGCCTTGGAGCTGTGAGTGGTATGGGGGGTGGTGGAGGGGCTTCTTCCTCTCGCATTTTACTGAGAGCTGTTTCACCCCTTTATAGCGTGGAAATGCCCCGATTCCGTGTACCTTCAATGCTGCGCCCTGTTGTGGGGTTCCTTCGTTCGTCTGGATTTGTTTTTATGTCTCCTTGAGGAGTCCTGTATGCTTTGGTTAGGAGAGATCGAGCAGCTGCTTCTTACTCTACTGCCATCTTAACCAGAAGTCAAAAGCATTCTTTTTCCTGGACTCATTTTCCTCATTGATGTATGAGTGAAATGTATCAGGGATTCTACATTAAGTTAATCAAATTAAATCAAAGAATAAGCCCGTTGTAAAGAAGAAAAAATAAAAGAAAAAATTTTGAATTCTAAATTCTCTCCCTCTTTCTCACAATACTTCTTTCATTTCTTTCCACCCCAACTGGTCCCTGAGATGATAAGCAATCTGATATATATTTTGCATATATAATCATGTAAAATAATTTTCCATGTTAGTCATTTTGTAGAAGAGAGCACAAATAAAAGAAAATAAGAAAGTGAAAAAAAGAAAGAATGGAGGAAAAAGAAAGACAGAGACAATTCAGTTTACATAGGGTAGACATATATATGTGTATATATATGTATCTATATGTATCTATATCTATAGAAAGAATTGAATGGGAATAGAAAGAAATATATCTTCTTCTCAATGTAACTTTACAAAAAAAGACCATATATTAAGGCTCATAAAGATATAGAAATTGATATAGAAAATAAAAAAATATTAAATGCTTCCTTTTCAGACCATAATTCAACACAAATTGTATATAATAAGAGGCCTTGGGAACACAAAGTAAAAATTAATTGGAGAATAAATTACTTAATCATAAAAAGTTGGCTAAACAAAAGTCACGGAAACAATAAATAATTTCATTAAAGAGCATAATAATAATGAGACAGTATACCCAAACCTGTGTAATAAAGGAAAAACAGTAATTATAGGAAAATTTATATCTATACATGCTTATATTTTATAATTTTAAAACACTAGAAAAAGACAAATTAACCACTTCTCCAGAAATCAAACACCAAACTAGAAATCTAAAAATTAAAGATAAAGTTAAAATTGAATATAAGAAACCATTGAATTCAAAAAGTAAATCTAGGGATTGTTTTTTATGAAAAATAAATAAAACTTATAAATCATTGGCTAACATAATTTTTAAAAAAATACAGAATACTAAGAGTAGCAATAAAGATGAAAAGGTAAGTATATGAAAAATGAAGATGAAATTCAGCAATTAAGAGTTATTTTGTACAATGATATGCCAAAAAATATAACAATGTATGAGAAATGGAATAATTATCTCAAAAATATAAAATAGGCAAGACCAGTGATGGGCAAACTATGGCTGATGGCTCAGATGTGGCCCCCTGAAATGTTCTATCCGGCTGCATAACATTATTCCTAATCTGACAAATACAATGAGTAAGATACAATACAATTAAACTTCGAAAGAGTTGCCTTTGAAACAGATTGACAGGTGAGCATTTCCTTTCCTTTGGCCCCCTCTTTAAAAAGTTTGCCCATCACTGGCCTAGACTATCAGAAGAGCAAATATAATATCTAAATAAACCTCTTTTAGAAAAAGAAATTGAACAGACCAAAAATGAACTTCCCCCCAAAACCACTAGCACCAGATAGATTCACAAATGAATTATACCAAACTTTTAAATATCAACTAATTCAAATATTTTAGATAAGTGAAAAAAATAGGAAGGAGTTTTGCCAAACGTCTAATTAAGAAATATGGTATAGATATTTGAACCAAAAAATGCAAAAACAAAGGAAGAAAATTATAGATGTTTGATTAATCATAATGATTAATTTAAATAGAACAGACATACAACAATGCATTAGACAAAAATATAATTCCATATTATTAGGACAAGAAATCATTGCTTTGTAAAAATTTCTGGGATGAATGAAAAGTAGTTTGGTAGAAATTACATATAGATAAGATCATAATGGATACATAATCTAGACACAAAAGGAGATATTATAAGAAAATTAGGAGAACAGGGAACATATTACTTATCAGATTTATGGATTTGAGAGGAATTTATGAATGAAGAAGAGAAAGAGCTTTTTAAAGTTATAAAATTGATAATTTTGAGTATGTTAAATTGGAAGATTTTTGTACACATGAAAAAAAGTTGCCAAGATTAGAAGGAAATTGGAAAACTGAGGGGAAATTTTTCATAGACATTCTTTTGGATAAAGATCACATATAAAAATATAGAGAAAATTTTGTCAAATTCATGAAAATAAAATATATACCCTGATTGATAAATGGGCTAAAGATATGAACAGTTTTCAAAATGAATAAATCAGTCATAGATAAGTATATGAAAAATATTCTAAATAATTACTGATTAGGGAAATGCAAACCATATCTATATATGGTATATGGTTCCAATGCTGTTATATTGATTTTATAGAAGTATAGAATAAGAAGGAATCTTAGCTGTCATCTAGTCCAAAGATGACATTCACACACACAGGAAACATGTAGTCCACATCATTTTGGAGTACCACCAAAAATGAATGGAAATTTAATTAGGAAGTATTTTTTAAAAGCTGTGCAATAAAGCATAGATAATATATTTTAAACTGTATTTTTTAGAATATGAGGATATTTATGTAGAGCTTAATATCTCTCATTTTTATTTGAGTTTGACGACATAGATTTAATCCAACATGCATTAATATGGTACCTACAATATCCATAACAAGCAGTCTCTCCACCCCTGCTTTAATATCTTTATTTATACAGAATTTAGCATCTATGTATTCCTTCAGGTTGTAAAACGCTTTACAAATATCACAATTCTCACAATATTGTTGGAACATCCTGACTCCAGATCCAAGAATCTCTCCACTATACCAGCCAGTCACCATTTAATATGTACATAAGAAGTCCACTGCATTTTTGGATAATTTAAATTTCTAGAACATTCCTCCTTAATTTGAACTTGTCTATTGTTTTCTGACAATTTTTTTCTGACTTTTTACAATTCAGATTCTCTCTTTCCCTCTTATTCACCCTGCTTCCCAATGTCGTGATTAGTTTGATATAGATTATACAAGTGCTTTCATGAAATATACATTTCCACATTGTTTAACAGAAGACACATATTGCACATATGATTTAAAAAAAAACAACTTCTGAGGATATAAAGTGGAAGATGGCATGCTTTGATCTGCAATCAAACTCCAACAGTTTATTTTTTGGCTTGAATAGTATTTTCATCACAAGTCCCTTGTAGACACCTTGGAAACTATTACCTTTCTTTGCTAGTAATAGTTCAGTCCTTCATAGCTGATCATCAGAAAATGTTTTTCTTACTTTACAGTGTTCTCCTGCTTCTGCTCATTTCAATTTGAATCAGTTAATACATCTTTTCAGGTTTTTCTGAATTTGTATTGTTTATCATTTCCTTATAGCACAATAGTATTCTATAACAACCTTATATCATAACTTGCTCAGTCATTCCCCAGCTAATTGACATTCATTTCCAAATTGTTGCCACTACAAAAAGGTCGACTAAAAATATTTTTTACAAGTATGACTTTTATCTTATTTCTGATTTCTATGGGATCAAGCCTAGTAGTGGTATTGCTGAATCAAAGGGTATGCATAGTTTTATGGGCTTTTGGCATGATTTTCTATTGCTCTCCAGAATGGCTGATTCAATTCACATTTCCACTACAATGTATTAATGTCCCAATATTCCCACTTCCCGCTAACATTTATAATTTTTCATTTTGGTCATATTCGTCTTTCTCATTGGTGTGAAGTGCTGCCTCAAAGCTTGTTTTAATTTGTGTTTCTCTAATCAATCCAATATATTTTGTTTTATGATTTTATCTAATAGCTCAACCAATTCATCTTTTTAAAAATATATTTTATTTTCCCAATTATATGTAATAATACATACAACTTCAAAAATTATAATCTGGAGAGAGAGAGAGCAAGAGAGAGAATATCATGCAAAACATGCTTTGATATTGGTCATATTTTTGAAGAATACTCAAATCCAAAATCTTAAAATTATATCATACACATATACAAAAAATATAAAAATATAGTATGCTTTGATATTCATTTAAACTCCATCTGTTCTTTCTCTGGAGGTAGATAGCATTCTTTGTCATATATACATTTTTCAGAATTGTTTGTATCATTGTATTGCCGAGAATAGCTAAGTCTTTCACAGTTGATTATCATATAATATCTTACTGCTTCTACTTACTTCATTCTGCATCAGTTCTTATAGGTCTTCTTATGTATCTTTTTATTGTTGAATTTGATCACTGAAATTTTGTTTGTAGCTCCAACCATTTCATGACCGAAATATCCAATTCTTCCTCTGAAGTGTTATGCTCAGTTTCACTGGATAGGTGATTTTTTTGGTCTAGATCCTTTGGCTTGCAGAATATCATATTCCATACCTTCTGATTCTTTAATGTAGGTACTACATTCTAGGTACTATGTAATCTTGGTTGAGGTTCCACAATATTTGAATTGTTTGTTTTTTTCCTGGCTCCCGTTAGTATTTTCTCCTTTATTTTGGATTTCTTGGATTTTAACTAAAATAATGCTTGGATTTTAAAATTTGGAACTATTTCAGGAGTTGATGAGTGAATCTTTCAATTTCTATTTTTCCCTCTTGTCCAAGAATATCAGGGAAGTTTCCCTCATGATTTCTTTCAATATGTTATCCAGATTATTTTTTTGGATCATGTGTTTCAGGAAATCCAATATGTCTTAGGTTATCTCTCCTGAATCTATTTTTCAGGTTAATTGTTTTTCCTTCAGGAGACTTCACTTCTTTTTACTTTTTTATTCTTTTGAATTTGTTTTATTGTTTCACGCTATTTCATGAAGTCATTCTTCTGTTTGTCCAAATCTAATTTTTAGAGAACTATTTTCTTTGAGGCTTTGACTTTATTTTTTAGGAAGCTATTTTCCTTTTTGTTGCATTGCATTTCCTTTTGTAAGGAACTGCTTCCTTCAGATAGTTTTTGTTCTAAATGCTGATTTTTTCTATCATTTTCTTTTCCACTTTTCTTTCTAGCTTTCTTTTTATTTATTTTTCTATCCTTTTTATTGGAGCTCTTCCAGGAGTTCATTTTGGGTTTGACATACTTTTACATTTTCCTTTTGAGGCTTCACACATTTTCATTTTTGTGTTAGATATCCTCTTCTGAGCTTATATTTTGGTCCTGTCTCTTTTTGAGGCATTTTTCTGGCATCAAGTCTTTTCACTGTCTTTTCCTCATTTTAGAATTATTTTCTTCTTGATTTTTTCTATATGCTGAACGTTAGTTCTATTTCTAGGGTGGAGCGAATACTGTCTGACATTTGTACTGTGCCTAGGGTCAGTCTTGATCTCAGAATAGGTCCTCTGCAGAGGCAGCCTGGTTTGACTTACTGTGTGTAGATTTTCAGCTTTTCAGGTAACTGGTTGGAATTAGGTTCTGCTCAGTCCAGCTAACACTGGACCTTGTTGGGCTGAGTTCTCTCACTGCTTCCTGCTCTCAGTCATGCATAGCCTCTATTCTAGCTAGATTATGTGGGGCTACTTTCCTCCAATTCTCACTTTTTTAAAATTATGGATCATATCAAGAAAATGTCTATTATTTACTGCCATTAATGATATGACAACCACAGTTATTTATTGGAAATTAACTTCAACATACTAAAAATTATAAATGCTACACCAGGGCTTCTTAATCTGGGAATCTAAGGATCTTCAAAGGGTTCATTAATGGATTTAAGGAGTCTGTGAATTTGTATGAGGGAAAAATTTACCTTTATTTTCACTAAGTTCTTAATTAGATTTAGTATTTCACTTATGAATACACATAAGCAATAACATATAGTAGTTCATAGATTTCAGTAGACTTACAAAGCGAGTCCATGACACAAAATCCTGTTAAGAACTCCTAGAAGAGAATAGGATAAGATTACATCTTGGCTATCTGAGGAATCCCTAGTTTGCAAAAGATACAGTTCCTTTGCAATTGATTTATGAACTTTAATTTGCAATTTCAGTTGCTCATTTTACAAGTTGCAAATTTAAGTGGTGTTTACAGATGAATTGCTTCAGGTTAAATCAATAGTTGTAAAGTCAATACATTTCTTTAGGAAATAATTTTGAACTTTTTAATCAGGCTTTGGGAACTCTTATACTAATCCACTATCTAGTGTTTTACAGTCATCAATATGTTCAATAAAGCCTACAAATTAAGTGATATCCTGACCTACAGTTGACTTTGATGGATGGAGTTTAGTTTTCTGTGAAATTATTTTGATACTCTAAGCAGATTTATAAAAGCAAAGCTAAATTCAATATTTTCTGAAACAGGAAGTATTTTAGAAGTATGTGTTAATTGCCTTTCAATCCCCCATGAGTTTAGGTTTCCATAGGAAGTGAGGCAGAGAATGGAGCAATCTAACATATTCAGTTATACAGCATAATATGTCAATATTTGTTGCATTTTCACTGGTGTAATTCAGGCTGAAAATAGAATCATAGTTTCCTGAAAATACAAGGAAGTTTAGAGGTCATCTATTCTATCTTCCTACAAAATATAGGATTGATATTATTGAAGAAATGGATGGAAAATAACTGGAAGCTACATTTATTTAAAGTACAACATGATAACTATAAATGGATATAATATAAATTTAGTACATTTGCTTCACAAGATTGACATATTAATGAGTTACTGGAATGAAACAAGTCAAAAATCATAAATTTCACAATATCACCACCATGACCACAACAACATTAGAAATATTTCATTTTGAGCATGTTTTGGAGATAATAAAAGCTATAGCTGTTTGGAGTGGAGTGGAACAATAATCATTTCCTTGTTATACAAGTAAAAAGAAATGTTATTTTATTCATACTGTCAAGGAATATCCAGGTAGAAGAGGAAGCTATTAAAGAAAGAGATATAAGGAGCATACATATTTAGAAAAATAATAAAAGCTAACCACTCTGACAAGCTCAAGTTTCTGTTGTAGGTAAATTAGAATATGTACTAAAGTTTTTGCATCTAATTTTCTGGGAGTAATCATCATGATGAAATTTTATAGATTGAACATATATATTAAAAAGAGAGAAAGATCAATATAGTCACATATACAATACCGCACACGTGAGGAAAGAATCGCTACTTCTGAGTTCTAACATGCATTTGCATAGGATTATCTTTTGGGGCTAGAGATATAGATAGAAATATATCTACTTTAGGCAATGTGGAAGGATAATGAGTTGAGCTTAGAATTGAATGGGAGAAAGAAGTCAAATTTGATTTTATTTGGGGAATTCCATAGTGCTTTTTAAGGTCCAAATATGTTTCTTGCCATTAAAAGTCATTTTTACCATCAATATTTATGCAATAATTCTGTATGGCTGAAAAGAAATGGGAACTGATTCAAAAGGATAAAAATAAAAATAATATGTATTGTGGCTATATATAGACTACAGCATATTTCTGAGATTGAGAATAATGAGTGACAGTTGTTTCATACTGGATTCAATAACTGACAAACTCTATCAGCCAAGATGTAGGTGATATCATGGTATAAGCCTTGGAATTAGTCAGAGAACATGGTTCAATTCCCAGTCCTGTTATGTACTGCTTGTGAAACAGTAAGTCATTTAATCTCTCGAAGTGGCACAGTGGACAGAGTGTTGGATTTAGAACAAGGAAGACAAGAATTCCACTACCACTTCACATGCTTACTAGTTCTGTGTCTCTGGGAAAGTCATTTAACCTCTTTATGCCTTGGTTTCCTCATCTGTATGTGGAGATAATAATAGTATTTATTTTTGAGGGTCATTGTGAGGAATGAATGAAATAACTTTTAAAGCACTCCACAAATCTAAAACCCATCATCATCATCATCATCATCATTATATTAGCAATAGCAAAATGAGGACACTAGACTAGATAATCTTCAAGGTTTCTTCTAGTTCTATTATAGACATGATCTCATGTATCAGCACAAAAAGGAGTATATCAAGCATGTAGTGAAAGCAATGCATAATTTATTGATAGTCCAATTTTTGCAAAGTTTTTATAAGATATTTAAGAACCAAAGACAGTCTTCCAGAATATTGGGGAAATTTCCCCAAATGGGACAAGGAATCATAAGGTCAAGATCTGTGTAGCTGAATGGAACAGTCTTATAAATAAGTTAGATCCATTGTACTGCTATGAAAGTATCATTGAAATACATGATATTATGTAGGATTTGAACTCCGTTCTTTTTTTAGCAGTGTTGGCAATTTTAATGTGATTTTATAACCTCAAGGTACAGAACATTTTTGTTCAATACACTTTTATAATCTATGCCAGAAGAGTTATTTTAACCCTATTGTGTTCATTTCCTTATTTTAATCCTCATTCTCTTAATAGCCAGCCCAAGACTGTTGATGCCACCAACTGACTATTCTCTTCCACTTGACTGTCGGTCATTCTTTAAACTTTAGAACTTAACTCCCTCCTCTAATTCCTCCTCCATCACTGTAACACCATTATTATTCATCATCACCATCATCATCATAATTCTTTATGTAAGGTAGGATAACTATGTACATGGGAGATATATTGTAATAATGACTTTAGTATCTCACTATTTGAAAACTTCTTTATAGTACTGTATCTGCTTTGATGCTCAGAAAACCTTTGCAAATCAAGCAGTAGGTATATTCTGCAAAGAAGGAAACTAAGGCTCAAAGAGTTTAATAAAGTAAAATGGGAACATTAAAAGTAGGACTCAGATCTCCTAACAAGAGAGTCCTTTCCACTCTATGACTGATGGCAACAAAGTGGTATGATGGCCATTGTATTGAATATAGAGTTAGGAAGACTGTAGTGGTGTGTGTTCCTGGGCAAGTCACCTAAGTATTGTCTTTCTTAGTTTCCTCATCTGTAAAAGGAGGATAATGATATTACCTTTTACTCAGTGTAGTTGTGAAGATAAAATATATTAATATTTGTAAAGCAATTTTCAAACCTTAAAATGGCATATAAAATCTGATCATCATTTAAAAATTTTTCTTACTAGTGACTTCATCTTCGGGCAGCATATTGGAGTGAAAAGAGCCAGCATTTGCCATCAAAGTCTGGAGTATGAATATTAGCTCAGCAGTTTAATAATTCTGTGACACTGATATGGATGTTAGATCTCTCTTGACCCAACTCCCAATTTTCAAATGAAAGGTTTAGACTAGATGACCTCTTATGTCCCTTCTAAAAATAAAGATTATAATATCAATTTCTTTTGGATGACAGCTTGATGACTTAACTAATGAATATGCGCTAAAGTGTTACAGAATACCTATCTACTCCCATCTGAAAAAGTTTTCCACCACCCTCTCCTACATGTATAATGTAATGTTCAGCAGACATTTTCTTTAGCTGAAGTAGAAAGCTCAGAAATTATGGTATACTGGAGGATGGAGATGTTTTAAGGACAAGGTAAGATTTGTGGTCATACCATACATTCAAGAATAGTTCCATATTTAAGAATAGCTTAGAAAATGAAGGTTTAATGAGTTCTACTAGCTGAAGGGGAGAAGGAACAGCTCTAGGAGGAATCTAAACCTCCATTCAAGAAGGAAGAAATTTCCTGTTACTCTACATTATTTTCCTTCTTTCTCTCCTTTCCTTCCTCCATCCTCTATTCCTTTCTCCCTTCTTTCTTCTCTGCCTTCACAAATAATTTTTTTTTCGAATTAGTAATGAACTAAAGATTTTTATCAAATGCATCTGGAGATCATTTGTTACTACATAAGGTCTAAGGCTTTGGTGTTTCTGACATTTCCCTGACTCAGACAATCACCTTAATCTTTTCTCGTTTTTAATTCATGTACCTTAGAACAGGGTTTATTATTTGATGAAAGCATTATTCTACAACTTCTTTCACAATTTTCTCAGCTATCTTTGATCATGATGATACAGCATTGTAAATGAAAGGTAGTTAAAAAAGTCTGAAGTCTCCATTCAATTTAAATTTTGAGGATAAATGAGTTGTGCTTAGCTCTGGAAGAAATGATATGCAGAAATATGTCACTATGCATTTCAGCTTACTGTCTCCAATTAAAGTGGTGGCCGTTTATTCTAGTAACCTTCCATTTATTCTAGTATCCTTCACAATGAACTATTTGGACTTTTATTCCACCTTTATTTTTTTTAAAGCTATTTCTTTTAAGTTGGCTTAGAAACAATTAAAATACCTATCCAGTCAACCTTTCCTTCCTTGCTTCCTTCCTTCCTTCCTTGCTTCCTTGCTTCCTTCCTTCCTTCCTTCCTTCCTTC
>NC_058134.1:246209446-246220344 GCF_016433145.1 Gracilinanus agilis
TCTTTCTTTCTTTCTTTCTTTCTTTCTTTCTTCCTTTCTTTCTTTCTTTCTTTCTTTCTTTCCTTCCTATCTGAGCTCTATTCTGCTTTACGGAGCCAGCCTCAAAACCAGGATAATTTTTGTTCACATCTCAAATGCTTATGACTCTAAAGAAGTCATACAATCTTTCATTGTTCTAGACAACTCTCTAAGACCAAAGCTGTAGAAAAGGTACTGACCTTTATTGGTATAGTGTTGTCTATAACAATGAAATCATGAGTCCAATCAATATCCCAGTGGGGTGGGGTATAGGCATCAAGCACAAATATAGTGAAGATATTTAATTAAATAATAATATCATAAAGTCCTGGAAATGAAGCTAGAAAGAAGCTTATATGTCATTTAATCCATGGTCCTTGTTTCATAAAAGGGGAAAAAGTATAGCCTAGAGAAATTTGGTGACTTGAAGCTTTGGATGAAAAAGCAAAGATGAAGTGTTTGCTATGGTAAAGCACTATGCCTAGCACTGGAAATGCAAACAAAAAAGTGGAGATGAGGGGGAAGCTGGGTAGCTCAGTGGAGTGAGAGTCAGGCCTAGAGACGGGAGGTCCTAGGTTCAAACCCGGCCTCAGCCACTTCCCAGCTGTGTGACCCTGGGCAAGTCACTTGACCCCCATTGCCCACCCTTACCAATCTTCCACCTATGAGACAATACACCGAAGTACAAGGGTTTAAAAAAAAAGTGGAGATGATTTCTCCTCTCAGGGAGTTTGCATTATAATGAGAGTGTCAAGATATATAGGAGCTCTTATTTGAAAGTTCATGGTAAAAAAGATCTCATGGTATTTACCGTGTGGTGACAAAGCATATTATAATATATCCTCCATAATGTCCTTTGGACTGATGAAATCATATTTCTTTTTTATTTTTAATAATTTCACAGTGATGAGCACTTTACCAACAAAATTTTAATTTCTAGGTTTTTAGTAGCTGTATTTGCTGAGGAGGTGGGGACTCTAAACTTTTTAAAAAGCAGTTGCCAAAGTCATGTCTTTAGAGGAGTAACTTCTGAAGTGGCAGCTTGGAGGCCTACCTCAGGACTGATGGCCTGGTTTTGCAGCCATGTCTGTAGCTCTTGAGCTTACTTACGCTTACATGCATATTAGTTTCAGTGGGTCAACAGTTGGTGTTGCTGAGGAAGTCCATCTCTACCATGATTGCTGACTTCATGGTAGCTGTATTGGCTGGAAACCAGGCCATTGGTTTAAGGGACATTTTTATTCGCAGGACTTTTGGGCTTTCTTCAGTGCCATACAGTCCTGCGAAAATGATTCTACAAAACCTTTACAAAGTCATCAAAAGGGTGGGCTCTATGTCAGGGAAAGTGGGAATTGAACTATTGAAGCATGTATGGGATATTAAGACTTTTCTACTCAATAACACTGTGAAGTTATTAAGCTTTCATTTCTCAGAGTTTCCAAGAGATACACAACATCATAGAATAACACATAGGCTCTTTTGTTAAATTTTTTAAAATTACAATTTAAAAAAATTTTTAGAATATTTTCCATGGTTCCATGATTCATGTTCTTTCTCTCCCCTCAAACCCATCCCACCCTCCCCATAGCCAACTCATGATTCCACTGGGTTTTATATGTATCATTGATCAGGACCTATTTCTACATTGATTCTTTTAAAAGAAGACTGGTGCTTCTTATGTTAATATCTTCAAAAGTGATTTTTTTAAAAACAAAATTAGCATAGGGAAAAATCAAAGTTTTGTTACAAATAAAAACTTGTTCTTCATGTACTTCTATGGCCCAGAAATGAAATTTGATATTAAAAAAATAACAAGAAAGTTTATAATACAACAACAATAACAATAATAATACAATAATGATAACAATAGATATACAGTGGTTCCAAAACATTTTTGGCCTACTGCCCCCATTCCAGAAAAAAATATTACTTAACCCCCTGGAAATATTTTTTTTATTTTAATAGCAATTAATAGGAAAGATAAATGCACCTGTGGCCATCATCACCTCCCTGGATCGCTGCAGCACCCACCAGGGGGCAGTAGCGCCCACTTTGGGAATCTGCAATAGAAGGGGAACTAGCATTTAAATAATACTTTAAATTTTGCAAAGCATTTAACAAATATGATAAATTGGATCCTCACAACAATTCTGAGAAGTAGATTCTGTTATTATCTATTATGAGCTTTTTACCAATGAGAAAATTAAGGTAAGTGGAGGTTAAGCATTCACACAAGGATCACACAGCTAGTCAGAATCTGGACATTGTATTTGAACTCAGGTCTTACTGACTCCAAGTCAAACACTTTATCTATTACATAGTCTAATACTGACCACATTAATTAGAGAGTCAGAGATAAATTACTGATATAACAAAACCCTTTACATTTCTAATAATTGGTTTCTTAATTTTAGACATAAATAGGCAGTATGGAAACCTGGCTTCAGTTTCAGGAAATTCAGGAATTAATTTTATCCTCTGACACTCAATATGTTCCCAGGTGAATCCTTGAACCTCTCCATCCCTCTGACAACTTTCTAAGATTATGGATTAAAGAAATGAACAATAGAGGGTATAGACTTGCATTGGGAAAGCAAGATTCTTACCAGATTAATTAAACAAAAAATTAAATTACATTCCTACAAATCCACATATTTGGATGTCTATATAAATAGATATATGTCTACATACATATAACATAAACACATAGAATTGTGTTTATATGAATGATTTTTTATTTGCATGTATAAAATGTTATGCATGTATAAATAATTGAATACCTAAACAATGGTATGTGTAGATGCATTTAGAACTTTAAAAATATAACACACATTTACCTGGATCAGTAAACAAAGACCAAATGACTGCGGTTGCAACTATAAAAGATTCTTCTCAGTTACAGATAAGACTTGGCCTATTTGTCCCGTTCAACTCTCAGGTTTCAATAACTCTCCAAAAAATACATTTTCCTTATAATTCTGCTTTGGTTTCCAACTGAGACTCCTATAGAAGAAATGACAAATATACCCAAATTGGATTTCATAAATGAATTGGCAATAAAAAATATCAAATAACATAAATAGCTGGAATACTTAATGAACACTTAACAAGAATGAGACACTTGCATAGTTAATTCATTTAGTCTGAAATATTCTGTTTTGAACATCTTTTATGAAGCAAAATGTTGGGTAACAAAAAAAAATACAAGCATAGAGGAAGTTAACTACTGATGAGGATAGCTAGCTATGCACATTATAAGAAAAATGTGATAATCCTGAGCTGGGAATTCACAAAGGGATTGTTTATGTATGTATTTGCATTTCTTGATGCCTTATTAGTGACTTCAGTGGAATGCTTCCAGAGGATTAATTACTTGGTTTTGCACAAGTTCTTTATCATCATTAACAGGTCTGTTGAAGGAGGACTTTTTTATGGTGTAATGTATCATTTACTCAGATTCTCATTTTGGCAAACTGACAAAAGAAGCGTATTAGATTCTATGCTGTTTAATTACACTGCTTGATTCTAACAATCATTCCTGATTTGTTGGTTTCAACGAATAAGCGGGAAAAATCTCTTCTTATCAGCCTTATAACTAAAGAGAATGAAGATCTCCTTGGCCACATAGTGTAGAGTAAGTGCTGAATTGAAATCTGAAGAATTCTATGACCAGACTTATTAATTAAAATTATTTGATTACATTTCTCCATTTTAAAAGAATCATTGTATTCAGGAAAACATGATCAAGTGCAGTGCATTTATTCAAAGTCAGCTCATCAGTATACATTATGAAAAGGTCTTTTTAGCAAAAAAGAAAGCAAGGTGGGCTAAGCTGACATCATCCAATCTGTTTGCTTTTATTGGAAAAAGAAAATAAATAATTCCTAAAGTAATGCATTTAATGAAAATATCAACTCATTTTTCAAATGCATAAGATTCATGGGGTCACTGGTAAAATATATATTTCAATTAAAGCCATAAATATGAATTACTCTGACAGTTATTTAGAGCAAAGGACAAGTTTCCAAGCTAACTTATGTAGTAATACATTTTCAAAATATTTGTGCCCATTCATAAGGAAATTACTTAAGAAAGGCAATCCCAGGTCAGGTGAAAAGGTAACTTCTTTCCTACTAGTTTCTTGAGTTGGAGTGATAATTGATAGTAGACTGTTACAAACTATTAAGGTAAAGAAATTTGGTACTTGAGGCATTCAAGATGCTAGACTGAAGTGTCTGTCTCAGGGAAAACAAATGGAAGGAGGATTAAAACTCTTAATATAAGTGAAGACCAAGATGATGGCAGAAGTCAAATTTCAGGAAAGATAATTAAGATCATCTAAGGAGTTACAGCTTCCATATGGGTTCATATGAGCAACACATTCTCTGGTACCATTTATTTGTAGTGAGATTGTATGGCAATTACTCTACAATTCTACCTTCTTTCTGTGCACGCACACACACACACACACACACACACACACACACACACACACACACAAATTCGTCATATTCCATAATTGTATTATGAGAAGACCTCACAGTTAGGTTTATAAATTTGAAAATATTTCACCCATCTGAACTTTATTTATCTGAGAAATTCCCTGGAAAATGTCACATATCCTACTTACCTTTTTCATTTTCATTTCTTTTTTGAGGGGGAAGGAAGGCAACTATCATTATACTTTCCCTCTTTCCCCAAAATTTAAACCCTCCCTTGTAATAAGTAATTGTCAGACAAAACAGATACACACATTTGTCTTCCTCAAAAATGATCACACTCTGGCCTCTAGTCCATCACTTCTCTGTTAAGATGAAGAAAATATGCTTCATCAAAAAAGAAGAAAAGCAAATTCAAAAGAAGACAGACAAGAAGTACAGCTTCAAAATGCATATATTGAATTTATAATGTATCAATACTAACTGGGACTGGCCAATTGGAGCCCAGTCCTAGGAACACAGGATACTCATGGAGGTTTGGTAATTCTGCTTCTTATTATATATGATGGAAATTCTCCTCTTTACTTCAGAATATGCATAGACATTCTATGACTGTTTTCTAATCTACCTACTGTATTCCTTTTTTGATTAAATGATAAAATGAGGCTGCTTATAAATGATACCCACAGATCCATCTCTTTCACAGTCATGAGGCAAGGAGTGATAAAATCTTTTGAAAGGGAAGAGAGAGCCAATGTGTGCCCCATTAAATAAAATATAAGGAATAAATTTCTCATTTCCTAATTTTTGTTTTAATTTGTTCATATGTGGAACCATCCATGTTTATTGGAGCTTGTTGAGTGCAGAATTTTTAAAAATCACAGGTAGAAAAGAGACACCCTTGAGCAGTAAATTGCCTATTGTTTTCAAGTCAATGATGACAATTATAAGATAGTACTTTTGTTTAAAATGCCTCTAAAACAGCTCAAATTATATCTGTTTTCTATGGATTTCAAAATAAATACAAAGAAGAAAAATCTCTGTATAGTTCAAAATAATTAGGTATTAATGAAACATCACAAACTGGTGAAATATTTAACAGAGAAAATAAAGAGTTCTTCAACAAAAGAGAGAAATTTCAGATAGGTTCAGCCTAATGTCTCTTTTGGCTTGAGGGTAGAAATTCTTTAGAGCCCTTTATTTTCTACAAGTTATATCCTGTTTGATTCTTCCTTCAAAATATTTTTTCTTCCCTCCAGGGTTGTATGTGAGATAATGGAACAAACTAAACCAAGATCATGATTGGTGTGAGTAAGATTGGTGCTAGAAACTTGGGAAATACGGTATATAGTGCATATATAAATGATGTAAAAGTAAAAGGGAAAATGATTATCTTTGTCTCATTTTACCATTGTGACTGCAGAGAAAGATTACAGCTAGAAAATCTAGAAGAGTGTTTTTGGAAATGGAAATATTATGAAACCAAAAAATCCTTGGCCAGGTGCTACTAAAGGAAGATTCCAGGATTTCAAGATAATTAGTAGTTGAAAAGTTAGAGTATTCAGTGATTTTTTTTTGTTGTGTCCTATTCTTCATGACCCTGTTTGTAGTTTTTTTGGCAAAGATATTAGAGTGGTTTCCCATTTACTTCTCCATTTCATTTTAAATCTGGGGAAACTGAGGCAAACTAGGTTATATGGGTTGTCCAAGGTCACGCAGTTGATAAATTTCTGAGGTCAGATTTGAATTCTGAAAGATGAGTCTTCCTGAGTTCAGGCCCAGGACATGTCACTAAGTGTGTATATATATATATATATAGATAGATAGATAGATAGATAGATAGATAGATATATACATATATAAATATAGATAGAGATATATAGGAATATATACAAAAATGTGAATATAAGTATAGATGGAGATAATATAGACATAGATTTATGTTACATAGTTAAATAGGAATAGGCATATCTAAAGCATAGATGATACAAAGATAGATATAGATATATAGGGATATAAATATAATAATATATAAACCGAGAGAAATTGATATATCCCCAGATTAAAGTGTAAAATTAAATTTTCTGGACCTCAGTTTCCTTATCTGTTAAATGAAAGGGCTTGATTATATTGCCTCTAAACTCCTTTGCAATGTGAAATCTGTGATACAATGACTGAATTTAGATAATGAAGATTACAGAACTTAAAAAATACAGATCTGAGGAAGAAAGTTGTAAATGTATAAAAAACTTCTAAGAAACCAAGCGAACTATTTTTTTCAATGATATGACCAAGAAATTTCATTTATAGGTAAATTTATAGGTGATGTATGATGTCTTGGAAAGAACAGAGGATTACTTGTCAATATTATTTTGAAGGACACATCAAGCTCCAGGTCCTCCACTTCAAAATTTTGAACTTGACTTTTTCTCACACACAACTGATTTCAGTTCAATTCAAGAAGCATTTTGAAGCACCTGCTTTGGGTCAGGGACTGTTCTAAGTACTAGAGATGATGACAAACAGTAAAAAGTACTTGTCCTTAGAACCATAAATTTCTACTCAGGAAAAACAGCATGCATTCTAACAAGTAACTGCAAAATGAAACAAAATAAAATAAAAGCCAAGAATAAATATAATAAATAAAATAAAATAAAAACCAAGAACAATTTCCACAAATGAGAACATTCAGCTAAAATTCCCCAGGCCCCAACAACAGGGAATATTCTTGGGGTGGTTAGAGAGCCAAGTAATTCCCTTTTCTGGAATAGATGTGCAAAAGGATGCTAGAGAAGACACAAAGCTAAAACCTGAGGACTAGTCTTCCAAACTCCAGACTCACAGGGACTGAGGTCAATTGTGAAAGTATCCCCAACTCCTAACTAACTCTAATTTACCTTTTTTGGCCCCAAAAATAGTTACTTCTGGGAAATCACAGATTTTTTTTTCAAATATGACCTATGTTTGTGGCTCAACAAGTATGTTTACAACAATTCTCAGTTTTTGTGTAAGCAACTAAAAGACATTTATTGTAAGTAGGCAGTTGCCTTTTTTCTCTCACCAGAAACAATGTGTAAAACACAGAAAGCACTGAATTATTGATATGAAGACAAAAAAAAGTTTGGCCCACAGCCAATTTTTATCAACTTGAAATTGTTTTGCCAACCCTTCTGATGTTAATTAGTGTCATCATGCTAATATACATGAGAGTGAGCTTAGATAAGTATTAAAAGAATGCAAGGGGGTTATTGTTTCACATTCCATTAAAGTCATGTTCTATAAGAGTATATTTTAGGTTTTTGTCCTCTGGACCTGTACTAATTGCTCTTACCAGAGGAAAATAATATAATTTTTCAATCTTTTTTTAATAATAAGAATTATGTTCCCCTTAAATTAAGAGAAAAAACACTATTCAGTCTGCTATTTATAGTTCTTACTATAGTATCAAATATTTCTATGAGTATTTTCAATTAAATTTTATGATGACTTTTTTCAGAGAATGTCTCATGTTCTAAACAGTTGCTTTCCATGGATCAAATACCAATGATATAAGTGGCAAAAGTAGCAAAAGTCTAGTATCACAAATTATAGGCATTATCAATTTAGATTTTAACACCAATATGGTTCCACTCATGTTGCATGTCTTCATGTCATAGAATATTGCCAATGGTGTAAAATTGAAGTGGAAAAATGAAAGGTCCGAGAGAGGCACATAGCCAGTATATGCAAGCTATAACAAATGGTATCTGAGGAATTTTGTAGAAGTGATATAAAAGATAATAGAGCAACAAAGATCCTGAAAGATGGGTTAATCCTATGACAAGACCAAGGAATAACAGATCCATGGCCTTTATGCTTCATTGGCATTCCTACCACATTAGGAGACGTTGAGCCAGACTCTGCCATTGGATGTTTATATTTACCTCCATGATCTTAGAAGATATTGCTGAAAGTGCATGGGATGAGCTGGAATGGATGAGTGAATTGTCTTTTTTTGAGATACCCACAACCATGATCCATTGGAGTTTTGCATTTTTGCCTTCTTTTTTTTTTTTCCCCAGCACTTAACACAGTGCCAAACACATAATAAGCACTTAAATAAATGCTTGTTGGTTGATTAGTTGATTGATTCATTAGAAATAAAGTAGGTTAAAATAGGAAACCTGATAATATAATTCAGGTGATATAGTCTTATATAGTGATCACATAATGATTGTTACCAGAATTAGTTTTCTTCTTCACTTTCTTCAATTCTATTCTGTACATCACATTCCTTTGAATTTTTCATGGACCCTTTTAGTTCCATGACATTATCCTTCAGAGAAAAAAGGAATTTTCTTTTTATCATTCATTGTAGGTTCCTTGTACCTCTTTGCTATTGTTGATTAATTGAATTCCAGCAAACTACCTCCTGAGGTTTGAAGCAGGAGCCTATCCCAAAGTAGGAATTGGCAACCTAAGGAAGGAGCAGGTTATCAGACAAAGGATGTACAACAACTTGTCAGGGAATGTTCTGGAAGGATTTTTGATTAGGTAACAGTAGTTGAAAACCAGACTTGTCTAAAGTGACTGTCCTTTGTCACCTTCCTATGCCAGATCATCCCCTTTTCTCCCAGGGACATGAGGGCATAACTTCCTCTTCCTTCTGTGAGCACGTGTAGCTTGAAACACTAAGAGTGACACAAGCTCACAAAAAGGGTTT
The DNA here is from genome assembly GCF_016433145.1 of Gracilinanus agilis. Taxonomy (NCBI): domain Eukaryota; kingdom Metazoa; phylum Chordata; class Mammalia; order Didelphimorphia; family Didelphidae; genus Gracilinanus; species Gracilinanus agilis. The sequence goes on from NC_058134.1 coordinate 246,218,606, forward strand.
AGTTTTTGAAGCATTTGCTGACATCGTGGTACTGGGAGGCAAAGTCCTGTTTTTTCAGTGATTAACCTTGGACCCTGCACTTTCACATACAATAATATACAAACATAAGTTAAAAAAAATTTCAAAAATAATAGAAATAGATAATTAAAATAAGAAATACTACTAAGGAGTAGTCTCTTTATTATGCTACTTGAAGAAAGAAGAAAGTGAAGAAAAATGATAGCTTTTGCATTGTACTCTGAAGGTCAACAGATGGGGGAAAATGTGGTTAGCTGGAAATACACTCTACGGGAAAAAATTCATACCTATACAATGATTTAAATAATTGTTACAATGATTTAAATCCACTAGCTTTCCGACTATACTCCATTGTCTTAAAGGTGTTTAGTGGAAGTCAATTCTTTGCTAAATTTCATGAATTAAATTTTTGAGAAAATAGAAATAATCATTATCATTTTCTTAAATAAGAATATGAGAAACTGGTTATAAGGTATGAAGTTTTGTGTCAAAAAGGACTTTGGGTATCACAGGTAATACTTGGAATCATAGTGAAAACAAACTAGCTACCAGTAGAATCCTCATGGGAATTTCTCTAAGACTGAATTCAAAACATTCTCTATTTCCAAAGATTTCTAAAGAGTTTCCAAGAGTATACTCTTTTAGGATACAGAAATTATCCTATTTTGATGTGATGAAAGCACAGCCCAGTTTAGCTATATTTTGACACAAGGCTTTTCTCACATCCCCTAGTTATATCACTGTCTCTTGAAATTATGCTCTATGTTTAATTGTGCTCACTTTGTAGACTCTTCTCCTTTTTGATCCCTCAATACTTAATGAAGTCTGTGTAGGTAATGATGCCTCATATTTGTCTATGTATATCTCAAGCATCTAGCAGGCCTTGGAAGATAGTAGGTGCTTAAAACATGTTTTTAGAATTGAATTTAAGTGCACATCATTTCAAAGAAGAAATTGCTCCTAGAAAAATTTGAAAATGACAAAAAGTTTTACATCACAACTGCCACCTATTTCAGTCCTTTAAAAATAGCAACCGTGTTTCCTCCTAAATTTGATATGAATGGAAAGTATATTTCAATGGCATTATTTTTTAGCCATGATAAGCTTAGTTTGTTCTTTGACCTTAAGGTCACATTTTCTATCTTCTCCCCTCTCTTCTTTCTTCTCTTCCTCCTCTCTCCCTCTACTACTTCTCTATCTTCATCTCCAACTATATTTCTTCTTTGCTACCTTCTTCCCTTCATCTCTTTTCACTCCTTATCTTCTCCTCTCTTCTTCTTTTCTCTCCTCAGGCCTTACTTATCTCTTCTCTCCCTTTCCCTCCTTGTTTATGCCCTCCCTCTCCTTTCCTCTCTACTCATTCTTTCCCCTTCTCTTCTCCTTTCTAATTCTTTTCTCCTTCATTTGTTACTTCCTTACCTCCCCCTCTTCCAAATTGCCCTCTCCCTATTAGTGTTCTTCATGTTGCTATCAGTTTCCTCCCTCACTTCCCTCTTTCCTTTCCATCCCCATTCTCTCTTTTCTTTATTCCCTCTTCTCTTTCCCTCCTTCTCCTGTGTTTCTCTCACCTCCTTTCCCTTGTAGTTCTCTTTCTCTTTCCCTGTCTGCCTCTGTCTCTTTGCCTCTTCTCTCCTCTCCTCTTCCTTCCCCCTCCCTCTTTTCCTCTCTCCTTTTCCTTCCTTCCTTCCTTCCTTCCTTCCTTCCTTCCTTCCTTCCTTCCT